>NC_061115.1:1201792-1249514 GCF_002878395.1 Capsicum annuum | reverse complement strand
GAGAGAGAGAGGGGGAGAGAGCCGTTGGGAGAGAACAGACCACACAAAATTCTCCCCAGAACACAAAATACAATACATAAATCAACAATCCAAAAAAAAATAACAACAGAGAAATTCAAAGGGAGAGCTATGGTTAATCATTTACAACAAATCTGGACCTGTTTTGTCATCCAGCAATGGATGTCAAGAATAAATGAAATACACAATGATCGCTCTAATACACCACTCGACATATATATATACCTGAATGTAACTCCCTAACGTAGAGAACAAGAACAAAATCATACAATTATTAAGGGCGGACGTGTAAACTAATGCTCGCTGTATTTCAGAATATGTGCAGAGAACACTTCATGAACCGCCCAATTTGTTGATATTACACTCTCGCAAAAATACCTTATCATAGTCGACAAATTTTGACCAGTAGTCTCGGAACTTAGGTATGCTTATTTCAAGCCAAGGTTTCAAGTTTCCATTGTAATGTATGACCGCCGCTCGTTGAATGTCCTTCCGGCTAACATTTGGATTGTAGCCAAGCCCAAGGACATGCCATGATCGGTCAAGGGCATACGTGCGCTTCCAAAAGGTTATCAAACCAGGTGGTAAGGTACCCAACTTCCAAAGTTGTCTTTCGTGATTCTGTGCAGATCAAATTTCACGACTTGTTTTAGTAATTTTATTACGCATGAAAATCGCTGAAGTATATTTTGACATTTTTTAGGAACAAAACCACATCGACATGACAATTCATGTTTATTCTTACTGAACGCAAAATTATGGCTAAATGAGCATGCTAATCCAGACACAAATAAGTGAAAAGAATTTATTTCGTACCAGATTTTGCCATCTGTGGTACACTTCTGTGATGTTTTGCCGTCTCCACTCGTTAAGATCAAAGATGTTCATTCCGAATGCCCAACCACAAGCACGAGGATCAAAATTTTTGGAGATCAGAGGATTTGAGAAGTTGAGGTAGCGATCAAACCGATGAAAGCTTTCTCCACAAGTCTCAACCACACCAATCACCTTACCCTTAAGATCAAGCGACCAAAGGCCAGTAAGATCCTTTTGCACAACAATATCATCATCCAAGAAGAGAACCTTATCCAGCTTTGGGAAGATCTCCGGCAAGTAAAAGCGTAAGTGATTCATGATTGAAAGGTACTTTGGATTCCGAAACTTCACATTCGGATCAGAATCAGCACGAGATCTGAAGTAATAATCTATCATGGACCGAGAACTCAATTGCTTCAGAACTGGACTATAACTTGAATTTAGCCAGGTGAATTCCTCTACATTCTGAACATCTATTGTACAATGCTGCGGTGGATTTGCCAAAAACCACATTCTCATTGCAGCAAAATTAAGCCTGTCAGTTACTATATGGAAAACATGCTTTGACGGATCCTGCCAGCATATGAAGAAAAAGTTATACATGAAGGTGGATATTCTAAAAAAAAAAAAGGATGTCCCTGAAGAGACACAAGATCGAGATATTATTATAAACTTAAACATGCAGATATGCATGTGCATAATCATCTTTTTTTGATAACCAATGTTTTCTCCATAATCATATAGGAAAAGAGTTGGAAAAGATAAAGCGAACTATATTATTCTGAGCAAGATGCAATCTCGATATACAACAAAGTTCCGAACAATAGCTCATTTACCTTTGCATGCGAAACAGTTGAGTTTACGACGACGGTAGCTGCTAATATGTTGTCCGAGAAGAGTGCATAGTGGTACAACTTGGGATCTTCTAAATTTTCTTGACGTGGAAAATGCTGTTGGGAAGAATTTAACTTGAAATACTCTGTCGAAAGGCGCAAAGGAAGACAATGAAGACCCTTTGGAAGTGTCTTAGCAGTCAAGTGTGTTAAATACAATGTTTGCTTCTTGTTGACGCGGAGCTGCTCTTCTGCTGAGTGAAGCATGGCACGAAGCTTCTTCACAACAGCAGCACAATCATCTTGAATTTGCTTCCCTTTGGCCAATGTTTGCTCCATTGCCTTCATCTTATCATTGGCACTATATAAAGAAATCATATTTGTATTGGACGATAAATCAATAACATGGATCAAGCTAGTAGACACCATGCCACGAAATGACAAAATCACTGGGTAAGGCAGGACTCGGGAACGTCTCAAAGCCATTTTGATAGGAATAAGATGAAAATAATAGTCTAAATAAGACTTACTTCCTAGACAGATCAGAATCCTTAGTGGCCATACCAAGCGTTCGTGTTACTTCCCTCATCTGCAAGCGAAGTTCTCTAATGAAGTGGGCATTGTTTCGTGTTGCTGAGAGTGAAAGGTAGACCTTTGCCCTAATGAGCTGATCCTTGAGCTGGCGAACACGAGCATCATGGGGGGCTACTTGTGCATTCTGCTCTTCAACTTTGCCCCTCGCTGTCTCTTCAGATACAACTCTACCACTGGCTTGAACAGAGCGTTTATCATGTCTTATTTCCTAATACCAATCCAAAAATAAGCAAGTTCAATTCATGTACAAGGATCAACATTATCTAGGGATTCCGACATAATTATTGCAGATCAACCAATAAATGCAGTCCACGGGAATCACAAATTTTTACAGAATAAAGAAGATTATCCCTTGTAACACAATCAAAAATTAAATTAGTAGGATCAGCTATATGAATCCGTGTATCTAACCTTCGCTATTTAACTCAAGTATTCCAAGAGAAGGGCCATAGAGCACCTTATAGATCGAATTATGACAGTAAAAAAAATGATTACAATGTCAACATACAAAAGTTAGTGTAAAGAAAAGAATATCGGGCCTAATTCAACCCCAAGACCATATAAGGAGACCAGATTCCATATCCACAATCAGAACCGATGTGGACAACTTAACACCCCCCTGCACGCCCATGCTTGTCAACTAGAGCATGGACAACGTCATATGGCGCCCCAACAACAGGTAAACAAAAAGTCGGATGAGTCCAACACCGATACCATGCAAAGACATGAACTTTGGGCCTAACTCAACTCCAAATACTAGCTCATGAGGTGAGAAACTATCAAGACCACATAAATACCAAATCCACGATTGAGGGACCACATAACAATTTGAGACAGAACAGAAAATACCACAAAACATTCAAATAGCTCCAGGTTGAAAATTCATATAACTCATGCAAAAGCAGAAAATAGGTAGGGTAATTACCGTTTTCGTGGATGTGGAATCCAGGGTGTGGTTAGAATCTGTTGGGCTCGTCTTTTTCTTTGAGCTGGTTTCCATTGCTTTGCTTTCATTTTTCCCAGCTGACACAAGTTTCGGTGAATCTTTGTCTGTTTGTTGTGGTTCACGCAACCTATCTGTAACCTGAATTATGTGATTTTCATTTGTCGCTACTTCTACTCCATCATTGCTGCTTCCAGTGACAGTTTGATGCTTCAACGATTCTGCTGAATGAAGATGACATGTTCTAGATAGTCAGTTCAAAAACTACGGAAGCAACATGAAACTTGATCAGGTAGTCTTCATGCTTAACTACATTCCAGACCTCCAAGTTCGAAATATAGATAGACATAAATGAACAAAAACCTTCAGTTAGCTGTCTTGTTTTCCGAGCATCGTCGCTGCTTAAGGTGTCTGAGACATTCGAAAGGGAATGGCTTGAATTTTCTGAATATACATCGCCCCGTGGTTCTTTGAGAGATGTGGATGACTCCTATCAGTATTAATACACATGGAAAGTTAAGAACTGAAACAAAATATTGCTCAATCTAAGAGATTACACAATTCGACAGATTAGAATCACAATTGATACCTGAGGCAGCACATTTAGAGGCCGGACGTCACCACCAAAAGTCTACATCATGGAATCAGAAATCGTAAACAAAATATTCCTTATTCATGCTTTAACAAAACACATAAAAGACACTAAACAATGAAGTGGATAGATCCAAAATTCGACTTACAAAGGAGGACAGATCTTCAATGAATTCAGTCCTTGCTGCAGAAACAATCACATAATGCCAACACATCAAACAGTATCCTCGATGGGCTACATCCATTTTAAGAAACAGAGAAGAAATCAACGAACTTACATGAAGAAGGAGAAGTGAAATAAGCCCCAAGAGTGTCAGTGTAGAGGACTATAGGGGCAAGAACAGTGACTAGCAACAAAAACAAAACCGGTTTCCTCAGTTTCATCTTCATCACTACGCCCCCTTTAATTCCTCCTCAGATTATTAGCAGCAAAACCCGAGATCTCCTTCAGCACAAATATTGGTATTCAATTTAACCTAACAAAAAAACGTAAAACAATTAAGCCACAGTTGGAGAAATGAAAAAAAATACTCAATTCCCTTAATAAATCTCGATAAACTTTTTGTATAGCGTATGGTTAAAGTACTGTACTCTGCCACTAATGAGAAAGTGGTCGAAGTAAAAATACGAGGAAGTGAACATACCATGAAACCAGCCTCAAAAAGCCAGAACAGTGACTAGCAACAAGAACAAAACCGGCTTCTCAGTTTCATCTTCCGTCACTACTCCCGTTAATCCCTTCCTTCTTCGCTTATTAGCAGCAAAACTCAAATCTCCTTCAGCACAAACTACACCAAATATGTACTCAAGTGAACATAACGAAAAACGTACAAGAAATTGAACAAGACGCACTTGGGAAACGAAGGAAAAACTCAACTCCCTTAGTAAATCTACAATACTATAGAATGTATTGGTTAAACTACTATACTACTCAATTGAATCTAACCAAAAAATGTAAAAGATTCAAGACCCACTCGGGAAAATGAAGGAAAACCTCGATTCCCTTAAGTGTATGCAGACCTTACCACTACCTCGCGGAGGTAGAGAGGCTGCACCCGTAAGACCCTCAGCTCAAGTGCAGCAAATCCAAGCACAAAAATGCATCTATACTACTCAATTGAATCTAACGAAAAACGTAAAAAAGATTCAAACCCCACTTGGGAAAATGGAGGAAAAACCCACTTAACAAATATATAAACTGCTATAGAGTGTAGAATGTAATTGGTTAAAGTACTAAATTACTCCGTTGAATCTAACAAAAAAACGTAAAAGATCCAAGACCCACTTGAGAAAACTCAGTTTGCTTAATAAGTCTATATAAATTGTTGTAGATACATGGATAAAGTATACTACACAACTGGAATGACCACGAAAATGAAAAAAATGGTTGAAGTATAAAGTGAGCATACTATGAAATGAACAGTGACTAGCAAATCCCTTACTTTCTTAGTTTATTTAGCAGCAAAACTCAGATCTCTATCACTACCAAATCAGCACTCAATTGAACCAAATGAAAAACTTACAAGAAATCGAACAAAACCCACTTGGGAAAACGAAGGAAAAACTCAATTTCCTTGAAAAATCTACAAATTCCTACAGAATGTATTGGTTAAAGTAGTATACAACTCAACTGAATCTAACAAAAAACTTCAAGAAAATCAATACCCACCTGGAAAAAATGGATGAAAAACTCAATTCCACTTAAATCTCTACAAATTGTTGTATATATATGGATAAACTACTATACTACATCACTTAAAGTGAAACTCAAATTGTTGATTTTGCAGTTAAATCTAACAAAAAACTTCAAGAAAATCAAACTACTATACTACAACACTATAAGTGAACCCAACTTGATGATTTTGCAGTAAAACTGCTACACTAATCAACTAAATCTAACAAAAAACTTCAAGAAAATCAGAATCCACCTGAGAAAATGGATGAAAAACTCAATTCCACTAATAAATTGTTGTATAAATATGGATAAACTACTGCACTACACCACTAAAAGTGAAACTCAAATTGTTGATTTTGCAGTTAAACTACTATACTACTCAATTAAATCTAACAAAAAACTCCAAGAAAAACAAAACCCACCTGGCAAACTGGATAACAAATCTCTACAAATTGCTCACAATGTGTTGGTTAAAGTAGTATACAACTCAACTGAATCTAACAAAAAGGTTCAAGAAAATCAATACCCACCTAAGAAAAATGGATGAAAAACTCAATCCCACTAGTAAATCTCTATAAATTGCTGTATATAAACTCAAATTATTGATTTTGCAAACTACTATACTACTCAATTAAATCTGACAAAAAAAACCAAGAAAAACAAAACCCACCTGGCAAAATGGATAACAAATCTCTAAAAATTGCTCCGAATGTGTTAGTAAAAAAAGTAGTATACTAATCAACTAAATCTAACAAAAAACTTCAAGAAAATCAATACCCACCAAGGAAAAATGGATGAAAAATTCAATTCTACTAACAAATCTCTACAAACTGCTGTATATATATGGATAAACTACTATACAACACCACTGAAAATGACCACCAATTGATGATTTTGCAGTTAAACTACTATACTACTCAATCAAATCTAACAAAAAACATCAAGAAAATCAAATCCCACCTGAGAAAATGGATGAAAAACTCAATTCCACTAACAAATCTCTACAAAATTGTTGTTGTGTGTGTATATATATATGTGGATAAACTACTATACTACACCACTAAAGTGAAACACAAATTGTTGATTTTGCAGTTAAACTACTATACTAATCAATCAAATCTAACAAAAAACGTCAAGAATAAACTTCAAAACCCACCTAGGAAAATGGATGAAAAACACAAGTCTACTCATAAATATGAATAAACTTCTGCACTACACCACTAAAAGTGAAACTCAAATTGTTGATTTTGCAGTTAAATCTAACAAATAACTTCAAGAAAATCAAAACCCACCTTGAAAAAATGGATGAAAAACACAAGTCCACTCATAAATTGCTGTATAAATATGACTAAACTAGTATACTACACCACTAAAAGGTGAACTCAAAAATGTTAAATTTTTCAGATTTTCCAGTTTAATAATGATAAAAAGAAAGAAAAAAAATGGAAGAAGTAAAAAGATTACCATGAAATTAGCATTCAAAAAGGGCAAAGAGTTGTGGTTATTGTGATTTGTAATAGAGAGAGACAAGGAGGAGTGAGATAAGGGTGTCGGTAAGACCAAGATGCTATTCAATAGCAATAATAAATATAAAAACATTTACCCAAAAAAATTTTTAAAAAATTAAAATAATTCATTTTTAAGAAAAATAACATAAACTCACTTTAGCTTATCATATTTACACAAATCTCCATGCTATTATTATAAAATAATTACAAAAATCTCAATTAATTATATATCTTTGTTTGATATATTGAAAGCTAATTATGTTTCTCGTCATACCTAAAATAAAATAAAAAATACCTTTGCAAAAGAAAAAAAATATATTCATTGAATGTATTCAGGGGCTTGAGTGGAGATTTACGAAAATTCAGTAACTTTCATGCGGATTTAGTATTTATATAGAGGAATAAAAAAAGAATTATATCTTCATTGAATGTATCGAAAGCTAATTATGTATCTCGACAGATTTGAGATTTTTCAGAAACTATGCATAATGACGGAATTTTCTGTAATTAAGGTCCAAACTATCGAAATTTATGTTGTTTGCCCTAATTTTTATTACTTAAATTAAAAATAGAGATAAAACACTATTGCTCTGAACTATATTCAACGCTCCTTCGACACACCTTGATTTTATTGGGGATCCTATTGCCCCTCAATTCAATTTTATCGTATTATTGTGCACCGCTTTTGTTTACGTGGCCTAAAAAAAACTTGCAATTAAGTTGTGTCGTAAAAAGTGTCGCGTAAGCACAAAAGGTGGATAATAATACAACAAAATTGAATTTAAGGGTAGGTGTGCCGCATCAACTTTGGCTATAGTTCAAAAAATAATAATGTCTTATCTCTTAAAAATACAGTAACAACAACAACATACTCATTGTATTTTTATAATGTGAAAATGTAGAATATACGCAGTCCATATCACTCACATTGTTCCAAACAAGACCCTTGGCTCAAGATAAAAATAGCCCAGAAAAAGACGTAATATAAGAACAAGAAATAACAGGTAGTTACAAAACAACAGATATCAACGTAAACAAGAACACCACAAAATAATACTATAAATAATTTACCCAAATATAAATAATAGTAAAAGTAATTAAAATGGAAAAAAAATATTTACCCAAAAAAAAAAGTTAAAAAATAAAATCATAATTTTAATTATTTAAAGTTTTAAAATAATTTAACTAATTTTTTATTTCACTTTTAAATGACAAATTTATAATTATAAAAGTATTATGATATTTTTTATACTATAGATTTCAAATATCTTATAACTACAAAAATTTAAATGGACACAATATAATTTTTTTGATATTAAAAATTAATTAAAATGGCATAAATCTAACTTCTTTATGCAATCTGAGATAGTGACATCTACTGCATATGTTTTACCCTCTTCAGATCTTACATTGTGAAATTACACTGAGTATGTTATTATTGTTGTATTAAATTTATATACTAATTGAGATCTTTTTGTATATAAATTGAAAATAGAGAGTACTTTAAGAAAATGAAATATTTTTTCAGTGGGAAATAAATAAGTATGTCTTTTTAAATATATTTAGAATTTAATAGTATTAAAGTTTATTGCTAACTGTGAAAGGCATATGATTTCTGTGGATGAATATGAGATGCCAAGGTGTCTTTGACCCCACAACATTATATTCACAAGGTTGTCTTTGTTGAGACATTTGGTCTTTTTCCCAATAGATGAAGGAAAATAGTTCGGTAATAGAAAGGTGTGGAGAAAGCGAATTAGGACACGTAAGAGTACGTTCAAAATAGTAGAAGAGTGTTTTATTTGTATTTATGTCTATTTGTAGTCTCTTGTTCGTGGTGTTTTGGTGACAGTGGCGGAGCCACATGGAATTCAGGGGTTCATTCGAACCTCCTTCGTTGAAGAATTATACTATTTTTACATGGTCAAAAATATTTTTATGTATATATAGTAGATGTTGAACCCCTTTCGACTAGTCCGTATAGTTACTTTTGAACCTCTTAATGAAAATTCTGACTCCACCACTGTTTGATGATGTCTATGATTTTGAATAGCTAGTTTATAGTATAACCTTGTGTGTGTCTTGTCTTGTTTCCTTTAGTGTCCTTTTTGTTGTTTGTTTTTTATGTTTTTGGTTTGTTATACTATTATCTGTACTACATCGGGGGTCTATTGAAAACAGAACAGCCTCTCTACTTCACTTAAGATAGTAGTATGGACTGTGTATACTTTAACCTCCCCGAACCCCACTTTGTAAAAATATACTGAGTATGTTGTTGTAGTTGTTGTTATTGTTGTTGATTGAGGAAAATAGTTTGTTGATAGGTAGGTGGAGAGAACGCGGATTAGCATAGAGAATTAGTAGGTAGGAGTACGTTCAAAATAGTAGGGAAGAGTGTTTTGTTTGTATCTGTGTCCGTGGTTTCTTGTTCGTGGTGTTTTGGTGATGTCTATGATTTTGAATAGTTAGTTTATAGTATAACATTGCGCATGTCTTGTCTTGTTTCCTTTAGTATGTAGCAGTGTGATACCCTTTTTTGTTGTTTGTTTTTATGTTTTTTGTTTGTTATACTGTTATCTATACTGCATCGGGGTATATTGAAAACAGACTCTCTACTTCACTTAAGATAGTAGTATGGACTGTGTACACTTTATCACCACCACCCACCCAACCCAATCCCCCAACCCCACTTTGTAAAAATAGACTGGGTAAGTTACGTTGTTGTTGTTGTTGATTAAAAAAAATTGCCTGTTGATAGGAAGCTGTGGAAAACGTGGATTGGCATAGAGGATTAGTAGGTACGAGTACGTTCGAAATAGTAGGGAAGAGTGTTTTGTTTGTATCTGTGTTTGTGGTCTCTTGTTTGTAGTATTTTGGTGATATCTATGATTTTGAATAGTTAGTTTATAGTATAACATTGTGCGTGTCTTGTCTTGTTTCCTTTAGTATCTAGCAGTGTGATATTCCCTTTTGTTGTTTGTTTTTATGTTTTTTGTTTGTTATACTGTGTTATCTGTACTGCATCGGGGGTCTATTGAAAACAACATCTTTACTTCATTTAAGATAATGATATAAACTGTGTATAAAATGTGAGATTAACTTTATTCAATATCTCGTATAAGGTATTAATTAATTCCGAAACTGCTTTATCCTACCATTTATTTTAAAATGATGGATTACTATACCATTTGAAGGATGATATAAAATAGCTTTATGGGATCTCGGTATCTATCCATCTGTTCGTCTTTACTTGTCCACTATTGACTTGTTACATATCCTAAGGAACGATAAACACTAGCGATAATTTTATTAGATCACTCCTTGAATATAATATATTTAATATTTCGGGGAATGGATTGGTAATAAATATTTTTTTTTTATTTGGTCCATCTTTACTTGTTCATGTTACTAAAAATAAGTATCTAACAATAATATTTGTCCAGTTTGAAAAATCAATAAATAATTTACTCATTTGTGACTATTTTATTCTTACTATTAAATACTATTTAATATTATTAAATATTCCTATGTCCCAATATATGTTGTACATATAAAATTTTAATAGACAATCAAATTTTTTTGTACGTTTTACTAATATTTAATTTGTTCATTATTGTAATTTATTATACTTTATACGTAATTTTACATAATATATGTTATTCGTCATGCCTCGATTATGTGACATAGATGAAATTCGAGAGCCAATCATATTTTTTTATGTTTTTTCTAGATATTTAAAGCTATTTAATTATTGTGATTTTATAGTTTATTCATGCAAGTTTAAATATATAACATACTAAAGAAAATAAGATAAATAAATTAAAACGAAGAGATTTCCAACATGTCGTCTTGTATCCCTTATTATTAGCAGTAATATGTTATCACTTCTAAATATTCTAAAATTTGTGAGAATTTAATCAACAAATTATTTTAAGTTCAAATTTATAAAAAGAAAAGCCATGTTTTATAACACTCCGAGACTATCCCTGGACGCACACGATATTTAGAACCACAAGTAATCCCAAGCTAACCCTTATACTGGCATAACTCGTGAGCAACTAAATAAGATACATTAATCTGAAAGAAATAAGCGGAAGGTATATCTTTACTAAGTAGGTTCAATACAAAACTATATAAAATAATTACAACTCTGGTTATACCAAATCAAAAATGAAATTTAATACATCAACTATACTAACTGTCTATGAAGCATCTACTAATATTGACTATAGATAGCCGAGACATGACCCCCATCTATCCCTAATCAATACGATTGAATAAAGGAAAAAAGATGCTATTCGAATTATGACTGACTCGAGCCCTCGAATCAAAAGGACTCATCACCTGCTGACTGGAAGCTACACACTATCTGATTATGATGTGTGGGCTATAGTTGATACCTACATTATGAGACAATATAGCACATAGACGTAATGTGGATCAGTACTTCTCGAATGTACTAAGTATGTGGGGATGAATGCATAAGTAATACAATAACTTAATATATTTATAGACTTTCAAATAATGCATGCTAAGTGTAAATGACTCACCTTGAGCTTGAATAAAACTGAAAGCTGAAAATCATTAAACATGAATAATAAAGCATACTGTATAAATTTTGTAAGCTATAACACTTAGTTCTAAAATCTGTACTTTTACTCTTTCTTTTGGGAGTTTCTTCTAACCAACATAAATCATGTGAGCTATCATGGAGTCCAACGTCTCTTACCCACGTTGTTAGAGTTGTTCTACCCTTGCCATCGGAATAGAATCTAGCTAGAGTGATCACTATACTGAACCCCGCTTATGGATATTAAAACCTACAGTGGCATGTAGTTTTAGGGCATGAGACCTTGGAATCATACCCAACTCGGTGCTAAATACTACTCCCATATTACTTTATATGCTCTCTCTTCGGGAAACCCACCTTAAAATAGCATAAGGGTTTATAAGGAAAACCAGTTATGCTTCTCTTTGCTTTACACTGTAATCAAAATGAATAAATGTGGATTTCATCTCTTAGTTAAGGATCAAAAGATCAATAACACCTTAAAACCCATGCTTAAACTCATGTTTTCATAATAAAACTTCATGCTCAATAACAATCTTGAAATGCTTCAATCAATAACAAGTCAAGATATTGTAATCTCATTCATAATATAAATCTTGTAATTAAAAACATAAACATAAGCACTTCTTGATATAAACTTGGGTATGAACCCTAATTTAAAACAAGTGAATTAAATCTTAAAATCATGCAATTTGGGCAGAAAGGTGAAAGGATGCCCTTGTTCATAACCCCACATACCTTGACTGGACGAATCCTTAGAGAGAACTTTAAATTTGAAACTTAATTTCTTGATTCTTTGAGAGACGACACTTGAATTTTTGTTCTTGATAATGGAGGAGGGTTTTTGATTTGTTTACTGATTGCTTAGGGTTAAGGGAATGAAGTTAATGTACTTAATACATCATCAAAACGTTATGAAGTGATTAGGATGGTTTAGGGATGTGAAATGACTTTAACACCCTTGATTAGAGTCAAGACAAAGTGTTTTGGCACTTGACAATGGCTTAGGCGACGCCCAATCAATCGCCCAAGCCAAGTTGGGCAACGCCTAGCCAACCGCACACCCATTCCACTAGCCTCAGGCGATTGTTGGGCGACGCACACCCATTTAAATGGCCATAACTTTTCGCTCGGGTATCGGATTAAAGCGAAATTGGAATCTTTGGAAAGCTAACTCAATTATCTATCATTTGGTGGGTCTTAAGCTGAAAAATTCCACGTATATAAAAAGTTATACACGTTGAAAGTAGACCCTTGTAGAATCAAATACCAAACTTTGGACGAATCAAAGGCTCTTAGCTCAACTTTGTTCTAAATGATTCCTATGAACATTTTTCACCTCGAAAGCACTTCACACATTAGGATAAAGATCATGACACGTGAATTCAAAAGTAAATCATGGGATTATAGTTTACACACGTAAGAGCGATGCTTCAAAGTCTAGCCGAAAATACGAGTTGCTACACGTTTGGAGAGGACATTTTAGTCCAACCACTCAAAAATATACGTAGAAGCTATAATATTCACTCAATCATAGTGTTTCATTTTAATTGAAATGACAAAAATACCCACAAAATGTCACGTATGTGAACATGTTAATCAGGTGTGTGCTTATTCCCATAGAAAATATTTTAAAAATTTAGATCAAGTTACTCACCTCTTTATATTAATATATAAAATTTGTATAACAACTATCCAATGAATTGTATTATAATTATATGGCTAACATTTTATTAATTTGAGTTAATATTTATTAGTATAAATAATAGCAATAATATTATTATATGAAATAAATTTTTTGAATGTATTTTAATGATGTTGTATGAAGACGGAAAAAAAGAACAGAAAATACTCAATTTTCTTAATAAATTTTAAAACTGTTTTAGAATGTATTGGTTAAATTATTACACTATACCAACTCAGAGTAGTGATTTTACACCTGCGAATATTCATCAGATATTTTTGTATGTATGACTTCACAAAAATAATAACCGTGAATATGTTTGTGAAGATTATTGAATTCGCCTCTAATTGATTTTTACTTTTTACTAACATAATGATGCAAATACATTTTGTGCTTTTAATCAACTAAGTCGAAAATACTTATTCAATAGTCATTGTGGTTGAACTCTAATTAATTAAGTTTCTGCTTTGGGTTCAACAGGTTTTTTATCGCCATTCACTTCGATTTTCAATTGTTGATTTACAATTTTATTCATTTTCACCTGATCATCATCGCGGGATGATTGTTCAGTATCAACATTCAACAAATTGTCGTTGAAGAATCGATCAATTAGATCGAGATCCAGGTTGAAGTCGAGATCAATGTCAAGTCCCGCTAATAACAACTTCTGATCATCGAAGAACCCGTTATCGTAGAAATTTAACAAAGTAGTTGTAGTAATATCAGTGGCGATATCAATCTCACGATCGTTGTAATAATTGTACGATGAGGTGCTAGCAATTGCTAATGTACTTTCTAGACATTCTTCAATTTCCGCTCTAAAGTTTACCTCTCCGCTTCCTTTAATCCATGGAAAGTCGAAAACTCCTCTTCCCGTCCCCGCACCCATTTCATTGTCATGATATTTCTCCTTTCGCATAAAATTCCCCCATTTGTAGCTAATTTGATCGACATCGTCATTATTATCATCCATAGTAGACGTCATCATGATTTTACATTTCAACTTTCTATTGGTTGATTTCTGATCTGATATTTCTCTTCCTCTCTTTCTATTCTCCATTTTTTTTTTCAACAAATACTTTTCAGATACGCACACACTCAAACATAATATTTTTGATGATTTCGAAGAAATAGAGAAGAAAGATTAAATAGTAAGTGATGATGAATAAGTCTCTCACACGCTTTATATTCAAAATCTAGATCGTAAAGCTCCTTAAAATATGCAAAAAAAGAAAAAAAAGTTTATATTTGTTACCTGACATTTTCCCCATGACTATCACCAAAAAAATAAAAAATAAAAAATAAAACTTCTTTTCTCCTTAAATTGCTCTTTTTCATAGGTTTTGTTCATATTTTATGAGGATTTAATTTTTTTTATTTTTAAAAGAGAAAATACCAATTACCCCTTTCAATTATACCCGGAAAGGATATGACATCCCTCAACTTAAAGGGGTCCTATTACATGTAGGGGTGGACGTTCGGTATTTTTAAAACTCAAATTCGGTAATCGGTATTTGAATATAAATACCATATACCATACTTATAAATATTGGTTTGATAGTTCGGTATTCGGTAAATTAAACTTTGGTTCGGTATGGTATTTGGTAATACCATATTAAAGTTGGAGATGTGCAAATGTACGTTTAAACTTCAAAAAGTATCTTTAATAGAAACCTTATTTAGTATTCTTTTTGTTGTTTTTAAGGTCCAAGAGATTCTTTGAGATGACTAGTACTATTGTCTATTGGCTTGGGTTATATATATATATATACCGAAGATCATACGGTATTAATATCTTGTACCAAACTCAATCCCAAATACCGAAATATTAAAATTTTACTCCCAAATACTATACCAAATTACCGAATACCAATTACCAAATTTTTCGATTTGGTAATTCGATTTTTGATATTTTATGCCAAGCCCTAATTACACGTGTACGCCTACGTGGACACTTCAGTGGGTTGTGTCACGTAGACACTAAGGTGTTAAAATTACACTTTTTATTAGTTCAACGGTAATAGAACCCCCTTTAAGTTGATGTGTGTCATAACCTTTTGGGTATAGTTCAGGGTAATTGAGTATTATCTCTTTTTAAAAAATAGAAAGGTTAAAAAAAAATTTGAAATTATAACCGTATTTTATGCCACATTTTGCAAAGGCCAAAAATGCATGCAAATTATTTCTGTTATGCCTTCGTCTGTCTGAGCTTACAAAGATATATCGACCGTAGGCATTTGAATATAAGATGTCATTCCGACCTCGTCTTCTTCTTTATCATGTCTGTATTCGGTATTTAAATTTTATGAGTTCGTACAATGATCTCAAATTAGTATTCGATTGGAAATTGATCGGTTCAGAGTCAAAATATATATATGTATATTATTGGGTTCACGTAAACCCATGATCGACCCTCTAGATCGGCCGTCTCATGTGGATGCAACACATCTATATCAGATCCGGGATTTAAACTTGATAGTTTCGATCTTTTAAGGTTTAAACAAAAATAGTAATTTTTTTTTTTTTTTCGATTTTCCATAATCTGAATTCACGCCACGTACAATCCTTTTTGGAAAGTGCTCACTACGAAGGATTTTTTCATACTTGAAACTCGAAACCGAGCAACCCTACCCCTTTTGTTATAAGACAGGCCCCCCACGTCCTTTCTTAAGAGATGGAGCAATCGTCACTCGACAGCTCAAAGCTGACCGGTACAACCCGCGTGCTTGCCTACTCGTCTTTCACAGGCCTATTTGTACCCAACTACATGATGGAAGTCCCCTCGGCCAATCGTTACTCGACAGCTCAACGCTGACCGGCTTGCTAATAAAATACTTCTCTTGGATCATATATTTTGGAAATACATCTATGTCAACATTCAACAAAATGAAAGATTCAACCTTCAAATACTTTCTTAACAATAATGTACATAATAACTATGTGAACTATCAATCAAAATGCAGCTAATTAGAACACTAATGTACTAAACCTATCAACGAATCAATGAAAAGAAGGCAAAATATTCAAATCTTAGCTAAGTCTTGTAGCTAATATCACTCATAGAAGCTATCGCGATCGGACTTCTCACGTAGTGTACCTGATCAGTCCACCGCAGTTCCCCGAAAATATACGTATCTTGTAATTCATTGGCATCCTTAACTTCAATTGTCAGGTTAAAGGTCTTCTCTTGTCCAACATGATCAAATTCCAAGACTGTGGGGTTGACATAAGCTGAGAATACTCGCGTTGGTAGGCGTATACGTGCAGTGTATCTACCCGGGGAGCCAACGTTCTTGAGCCTACGAGTGATGGTGATCGGAGATGAGGGAGATATGTTTGGAATTGTTATGGCAGGGTTGTTGAAATTCAGGAGATGGTTTAGGCTTTGCTGGTGTTTGGGACAACGATGAGGTGATTTTGTTCCGGAGAATAGTGTCATGTTCTTTTGGTTGTAGCCGAGCGTGCAAAGGAAATCGTAGTAATCATTCAATGTCAGGTCATAGACCAAGCCGGGGTTCATGGCTTGGTTCGGGCGTAGGTGTCCTGCGCCGTAGTTAAATGGTGTCGCTTTGTCTGTCTCCGTTGCATCACGCATTGGATGGAATGTGTTGTCTCTTGTTCTGCCTGTAAAACATGCATCTTGATTTGACACGTCTATAAACGGTCAAAGTGGTGTGTTGTCGAGTGAAGTACGCGTACCTGTAGTCATAATAGCAGATCGAATAGCAGCCGGACTCCAATCGGGATGAAGGCTCTTGAGAAGGCCTACTACACCAGCAACATGGGGACAAGCCATTGAGGTACCAGAAAGCACGTTGAAGGGAGACTTGCGCTTATCATAGTCTTCCCCTGTAGGATTCACCGCTTCGCTGTATGCAGCTATGATATCCACTCCTGGTGCAGTAATATCCGGCTGCACGAACACACAAACAGACACGGATTCAGAATTTAGATTTGATGGCGAATACTTCATAGTCTAACATGTTCGTTCAAAATTTTCAAATCAAGGTTGTCTGGGAACAACCTCTTGCAGAAATTCAGGATAAGACTGCGTACAGATAGAGCTTAGTGCACGCGGATGCTTTGTTTTTTATGGTAAAATTACGGTTGCATATGCCATCGGGTTAAAGGACAAAAAAGACCATATAATTGATTAGGATCATGAGGAACAGGTTCCGAACCTTGAGAATCTGAGGAGTTATCGTATTAGGACCAACAGAAGAGAAAACGCCCATAAATGGAGCTGGCTTTATGTTCAACGTTGTCTCAGGACCGGTGATATATGCACGTGGATCTCTGTAACAACAACGTCGCAAAGTTAGAACTACAAGTACTCAACACAGTAATGAACGAAAAGTAAGAGTGATATATAGACAGACTTAGAAGCAGCGATGTAGTCAAAGACTCGAACGCCATCTGTATAATTTATATTTATCGCTGGAAGGACTTGAGGGACAGCGAAAATTTCGTTGCCAGTAGTCTCATTGTTACAAAGGATCATTCCGACAGCACCAGCTAGAGCGGCCTGATGCCCCTTATCGATAAAGGTGTTCTCTCCTCTTAGGCAGGCTAATATCTTGCCGCTCGCCTTTTTTGGATCCAACGTACCTTTCTTACACCTTAATCTGCATCAAATAACGCGTCAAATGGTCAAAATTCGCGTCATGATCATAGCTACAAACTAGTTTAACTAACGAGACTTGAGTGAGTTTCGTCCTTACGCATCATCAACTGATGCATTGGCTGTTTTAGCCTGTGCAGCACTGATCAGTGGATGGAACTTCTCTTCGGGCAACGTTGGTTTTGAAAGACTTGCTCCTTTTAAGACCAATCCATTCTGCATTTCAGCGCTAGCGTGGAAACTGCGGTCCAGGGTGCTTGCTGCTACGGTTATAATCCAGGGAGCAACGTTTGTGACAGTTCCGGGCTCAGGTCCACGGTTACCAGCAGATGTAACTACAACTATACCGTTCTTGACAGCATGGAACGAGCCAATGGCAAGTCCATCGTCAAAGTAGTCAGAAGGTTTCCCACCGAGGGACACGGTTATAACATCAACCCCATCGTGTATAGCAGCATCAAAGGCTTTTAGGATGTCAGCATCCATACATCCCGAACCATGCACAGGTGGCCAGCAAACTTTGTACGCGGCCACCCTTGCTCTCGGAGAACCTCCCTTTGCTGTCCCGTTCACCAATCCAAGCACACTCGCTCCGTGGACTATGTTTCCAGCAGCAGTTGACAAAGTGTGAGACCCATGACCATTATAATCACGCGGTGTGTTCATCGAAGCAGTTATTTTCCCTCCCTTCACAATGTAGCCTTTATTAAAGTACCTCGCTCCGATAAGCTTCCTAATATACATAGTTACAGTAAAATCCTTGTTAGCCTTTTCTAGAGATGTACATCGTCAGCGTAAGTAATTTTTACACCATCACGTCACTTTTACCAGGCAAGGTATCGCGATAGTGTGAAAAATTCTTTGCGCTGGCGGTATATATAACTCAAAATTCTTTCGAATAAAACACACTTATTGCAAACGAAACCAGTGTCGATGTGTTCTTTCTGACATATCCCTTTCCATCTCGAAGGAACAGGTCCGAACCCTTTATCACTAAAGCTCTTCGATTCAGGCCATGCACCTGTTGAAAGAGCACAATCATTTTACGACGAGAGTCATACACCTACAACAACTACTACGCCTCAGTCCTAAACAAGTTGCGTACATGATAGTCAAGATGACGTAAAAATTGGTCATGTACTGTCAGTGCATATAAGTTAAATCCGAGTAACAATTGTACCCCACAACAAAGAGAACATGAAACATGATTGATCTGTAGGCCACCATACATTATAAGACAGATACATATATAAGTTAACGGAGATATATATAAGTTAACGAAGAGTAGGAAAGGCGATCAACTTATAGGCCTTGGTGGACGTAATTACCTGTATCAAGATTCGCGATGATTATATCCTGGCCGAACTCAGCCTTCTTCCATAGTGAACTCCGATGAACAATACCATTCTTCTCCAACCTCATGAAATCCCATGAATGAGTTGTGTGTAGTTTTCTAGCTTTATTCAAGAACACAGAGATCACATTTGGATGCCCTGCATTATGTTTTCGAAACACATATTCAGCATGCATCTGTGTTGGATTCTCCATAACGGAAAACTTTTGAAGGATGACACACATCCAACGACATTTTTGAAGGATCCGAGCAACATAGTTTGTTTGGATTCTCCAAAAATGTTGTTGCACCTGTGTCACATAGTGCAAAACGGAATAATTTTTGGAGGATGACAGACATCCAACGACATTTTTGAAGGATCCTAGCAACATAGGTTGTTCGGATACTCCAAAAATGTTGTTGCACCTGAGGGCTAAGTCGGATAGTCCGAAACAGAATAATTTTTGAAGGACAACAGACATCCAATGACATTTTTGAAGGATCCTAGCAACATAGGTTGTTCGGATTCTCTAAAAATGTTGTTTCACCTGTGTCGGATAGTCCAAAACGGAATAATTTTTGGAGGACGGCAGACATCCAATGACATTTTGGGAAGGATCCTAGCAACATAGGTTGTTCGGATTCTCCAAAAATGTTGTTGCACGTCAGATAGTCCAAAACGGAACAATTTTTGGAGGATCTGACATACAT
This sequence comes from Capsicum annuum, assembly GCF_002878395.1. Classification (NCBI taxonomy): domain Eukaryota; kingdom Viridiplantae; phylum Streptophyta; class Magnoliopsida; order Solanales; family Solanaceae; genus Capsicum; species Capsicum annuum. The sequence continues at coordinate 1,229,617 of NC_061115.1, read as the reverse complement.
CCAACGACATTTTTGAAGGATCCTAGCAACATAGGTTGTTCGAATTCTGCAAAAATGTTGTTGCGCCTGTGTCGGATTCTCCATAACGGAATAACTTTTGAAGGATCTGACATACATTCAATCAACATTTTTAACGGAATAACTTTTGAAGGATCTGACATACATTCAATCAACATTTTTGAAAAACCCGAGCAACATAGAAAGAGACATTATGCTTTTCATCCCTAAAACTTTACTCATAGTACTATATTACAACTAGTGTTTCACAATTCATATATAACTACTATATTACATATAATGAAGGTGACCAGATAAATACCCTTCGTCCAAAAATCATATCATGTGTATTGAAAATTATACATTAAATATAAATTTCTGACTTCGACACTGATAATATATACGTACTTTGAATCTCCCCCACTTGATCATCTTCAAGAACAGCAGCAAAACCATTTATATGTCTCTTATATGAGTAGAAAATGGCATCTTTAGCCTTCTCTTTACTGCACGAATTAATTTAATATCGTCAGTGTATATAACTTAATCTTTTTTTTTTTTTTTATATCGTTAGTGCATAAAACTTAAACGAGTAAATACATACCTTCCTAAAAACGAACTTAGAAAATCATGATGAGAATCAACAACACTTTGAAGATCAGTTGATGTTAGTCCTGGACCATGAGAGTGTTCACCCAAGTATACTATATATGACTGTTTAATAATAATTTCATCAACATCAACATCAAAATCAAACAAAAATAAATTAAAAATGAAAAATAAATAGGATAAAATTACGACAACAACATACACAGTGTAATTCTGCAAAGTGGGGTCTGCAGAGGGCAGCGTGTACGCAGACCTAACCTCTATCTTAGTGGTCGAGCAACCTCAGCTCCAAGATAAAAACAGTCCCTCTATCTTAGTGGTCGAGCAACCTTGGCTCCTAGATATAAATAGTCTATACAAGAAGTGTATGGAGACCTAACCTCTATCTTAGCGGTCAAGCAACCTCGGCTCCAAGATAAAAACAATCTATACAATAAGTGTACGCAGACCTAACCACTATCTTAGTGGCCCAGCAACCTCGGCTCCAAGATAAAAACAGTAAAAGTGTATGCAGTCCTAACCCCTATCTTAGTGGTCGAGCAACTTCGGCTCCAAGATAAAAACCGTCTATACAAGAAGTGTACGCGCACCTAACCTCTATCTTAGTGGTCGAGCAACCTCGACTCCAAGATAAAAACAGTCTATACAAGAAATACGAGAAATAAAAGAGAAATTCCGATAGACCATTGGCTTTAAGATAAAAATTGTATATACAAGAAGTATAGGAAATAAAAGAAACAACAAACAGTACTAAAAACAACCGATAACAAGCGGAAAAATACTCAATACCACTATAGTCAAAACTACACGAAACAACAAACAGTAGCAGAAATTGAATAACAAGAAACAAGGATAAATAGGACAAAATTGATTTTTAAAAAAATTAAGGATAAAGATAATGGTTATATATAGAGGCGATCCAAAATGTAACGATAGATTCAACGAGTTGAAAATTTAATATTTATTAAAATGTTAGCGACATGCTACGAGTTCTTGAGTTTTTTCCATCAAATTTTGTTAAGGGCGTTCAAGTTTATTTACGATATATGTATAGAAAATTAGAATTTTCACCTATATACACAATTTTGGATTCAAAATTAAGAAATTTTAACTATATTTTACATACATATATCTATGCAAATATAACATAACTAGAAAGACAGCCTTCACAATATACAAAATTTTCGTTATGAATATTCAAGATTTTACTATGTAAGTATACAAATTAAAATTTAACATATATATATAATATATTTTTTCAACGAATGACATACCTTTTTGATTGCTATACTTGGTGTTATTGACACAGATAAAATAATTAGGAACAAAGATAAATAATTTATCAATTTGGATGACATTTTCTCCCTCAACAGAGTTAACTTCTAGTTTAAAAAATGGAAATTAAGTTATGCAACTTATATATATATTCATTTATACTAAAAGATTAGTAGTGTTTAACATTTATTAGGAGTCTTTAAGATAAAGAACTTTTATGTTATTAGGATATGGTTAACTTTAATTAACATGAACTCTAGTACATTACTTCATCTTTGGTTTAATTATTTTTTTTTTATGTTAACGTGCCATAGTATTTCACTGTAAAAAAATCTACCAGCATTCGATATTTATGTCAAATCAATAATTTTATGTTGTCTTTAATATTAATTATTAGAGTATATAATTAAGAGCCAAAGCACTATTACTAGTTATTCTCTTTGTTTTAAAATAATTGGTCCTTGTTGAGTTGACAAAATTTTTTATTAGTGAGCTTATTTTACTAAATTATTCTTATTAATTATGATTTGAAAATATAAATTTGACTATATACATTTTGTTTAGTTATTTAATATCAAGGATAATATTGAATGAACGAGAATATGGCGGAGTGATGCATGTGGTGCTCGGTTTGCTTATCCTTACGAGCTTGGAGATGCACACATGAGAAGTAGTTGAGAGCTTCGGTTGCCATAAATACTCAGCCAATGTGGGTAGCATGCAGTATAGTGAATCTCGATGGTCCCTGAATCGTGGTGATGATTGATGAACCACGTGTAACTTACTTAGTTCGAGGGGGGATTATTGGATATAGGTAAGACACGGTACAATGAATCTCAGAAATTGGCCCGTGGATTGTGGTGCGGGCACGTGGAACTTAGTTGAAAGGAGATCGTGGTGTTGGGAGTACGAACCAAAGTCCTACATTAGTAGCTAAAGAAACTCGGAAGTTACATATAAAGTGTAACATATCTTAATAGCGTGAGACCTTATGAGAAAAATCGTGCTAAGTTCAACTCAAAGTTAGTCATTTTAAGGGGTCGTTTGGTAGACTGTATAAGAATAATGCAAAATATGGTGTTTTAGTAATGCTTGTATTAGTTATGTGTTAGCTATGCTTATATTTTTCTTATACAGTGTTTGGTTGGATGCATTAAAAATAACATGAATTAAATAATTTCCAAAAAAATTTTTTTTTTTACAAAAATATCCTCCAAGTATATGTTGGAAAGGATGCAATTTTTTTTTTTTGAGGGATTATAATATCTTTAATTATGTTAATGCATGCATTGGATCCATTGCATTGCTAATAACATAGATTTTGAGGTATTAGTAATACACACATCAATACACAATATATATGGAGGATATTTTTGTAAATTTTTTTTTTTTTAAGAAATTATTTAATTCATGTTATTTTTAACACATCAAATCAAACACTGCATAACAAAAATAAAAGTATAACTAATGCTAGCTAACACAAACATTACTAATACAAGAAACACTAATACACCATATTTTACATTATTCTTATACACTCTACCAAACGACCCCTATGTGTACATGAGCCGAGAAAGTATATCAAACAAGATATTAGTAATACATATTAAACTAATGCATACATTAACTTTTCAATACACTATCAAATGACCCCTGTGATTAAGGGTAATATCGAAAGTATATATTAATATTCACTTAATTTTATAAACAGAAAGTAATTATTTTTAAAAATAACGTATAGCAAACAAATTACTCCTATTTAACAAGCAAAAAACTCTCTCACTGTCAAAAAAAACTCTCACTGGCAATTCCTTCAACCGCAAACAGAGTATTAATATTTAGTTTTAAGCAACTAACTAATTTTATTGAGACGCTATTGAGTAACAATTAAGCAAATGGGTGTTGTTGTGCTACCTAAGCATGTAGCAGCAGTAATAAAATCTCAGAAGAACCCATTAAGAGCACTAGAGATGTTCAATTCCATGAAGAAGGAAGATGGATATAGCCATAATGTGTATACCTACAAATGTATGGTTGAAAAGCTTGGCTATCATGGAGAATTCAAAGCAATGGAGAGCCTTATTGAAGAAGCAAGAAGGAACATTGATAATATGTTGTTAGAAGGAGTGTACATTACAGCCATTAAAGCTTATGGAAGGAAAGGGAAAGTCGAAAGTGCAGTTAATGTGTTTGAGAGAATGGATTTTTATCATTGTGTGCCATCTGTATATTCGTATAATACAATAATGAACTTATTGATCGAACATGGTTATTATGTGCAGGCTCATAAAGTGTACATGAGGATGATCGAAAGGAGGATTCGCCCCGATGTGCATAGTTTTACTATTAGGATAAAGTCGTTTTGCAGAACAAAGAGGCCGCGTGTTGGTTTGAGGTTGTTGAGGAACATGATTGATCAGGGATATCGAGTGAATTCAGTTGTGTATTGTATGTTGGTTGGTGGATTTTATGAGGTGGAGGAGTATCGAGATGATGCACGTCAGTTGTTTGATGGAATGCTTGAGTTAGGTATTACTCCTGATGTAACTACGTTTAATAAGCTTGTAGTACGCGTGCTTTGTAAGAAAGGGGAGGTTCAAGAATGCGAGAGGCTACTTAACAAGGTTGTTAAAAGAGGGGTGTTTCCGAATTTGTTTATGTGTAATTTGTTGATACAAGGTCTTTGTGAGAAGGGGCGGGTAGATGAAGCCGCGAGGATGTTGGAAGGTTTGAGGAAAGAAGGTTTAAACGCGGATGTAGTTAGTTATAACACGCTTATATGTGGTTTGTGTAAGCATTCGAAGGTTGATGAAGCGGAGTCTTACTTGCGTAAAATGGTGAATCGTGGGTTGGATCCTGATGTGTTCACGTATAACACAATCATTGGCGCGTATTGCAAGTTGGGTATGGTGCAGAAAGCGGACGTAGTCCTTGATAATGCGGTTTTTAAAGGTTTTGTTCCTGACGAGTTTACTTTTTGCTCGATGATTTATGGATTGTGCGAGGATGGTGACATCGATAGAGCCAGGAGTTTGTTTGATGAAGCGATAGGGAAAGGTAGGAAGTCGTGTAATGTGATCCTGTATAATACGTTGATTAAGGGAATGTGTCGGCATGGACTTATCTTAGAAGCGTTGAAGTTGGTTACTGAAATGCCGGAGAAAGGTTGCAGTCCTAATACATGGACGTATAATCTGATCATCAACGGGTTGTGTAAGATGGGGTGTGTATCTGATGCTCGTAATGTCATGAATGATGCCGTGGCCAAAGGTATCCTTCTTGATATTTTTACGTTCAACACCTTGATCGATGGTTATTGCAAGCATTCGAAATTGGATGATGCAATCGAGGTACTACATACGATGTGGGATCATGACGTTGTTCCAGATGTGATAACGTATAACACGATGTTAGATGGACTTTGCAAGCTTAAAACTTGCGATGACGTGATGGAAACCTTCGAAGTCATGGTGGAAAAAGGGTGTGTCCCGAATATAATCACGTATAGTATACTCATTGAGAGCCTGTGTAAGTCTAGAAAGTTTATGAAAGCTGTAGACTTATTCGAGGACATTCAAAGCAAGGGTCTTGTACCCGATACGGTGAGTTTTGGCACTCTGATAAAGGGGTTTTGCGAGAATGATGATTTGGACGGAGCCTATAAGCTATTCGGAAGAATGAAAACGCGATATAAATGTGCTCACACTACGGCAATATACAATATATTGATTAGCGCGTTTGCTAAAAAGCTGAAAATGGACATGGCGGAGAAGCTGTTTGTTGAGATGAATGAATGTGGCTGTCCTCCTGACAACTACACATACCGTTGTATGATAGATGGTTTCTGCAAGGCCAATAACACTGAATTTGGGTACAAGCTTTTGCTTGACAACATGACGAAAGAGGAATTTCTTCCATCGAAAGAAACAGTTGGGCGAGTGCTCAATTGCCTATGCGTGAAGAACAGGTTGCTCGAAGCAGTTGGTATCATTCATCTCATGGTGCACAAGGGTGTTGTCCCTAACGTGGTCCTCACAATTTTCGAAGCAGATAAAAGGGATGTGGCCGCTCCTAAGATTGTCGTGGAGGACTTGCTGAAGAAGAATCATATCACCTATTATGCCTATCAACTTCTATACGATTCGATAAGAGACAAAAAGATTTTGAAGAAACTATCAAAGGTTCGTACTATTCAATGAATTACTTTTTTCTCAAAGACTAGAGTACACGAAAAACACCGGCAAACTCAAAACGCTTTTCCTGGATACAAATATTTCTTCAATAATGTACATTGTCCAACACGGACTAGTTACATGCCTCGAACGAGTCCTACCAGAAGAGCTACTACACCTCAAATCACCTATTGTCTAGCAATGAGCGGGATAGAAGCCCAACTTAGTAGCATATTGTGCGAATTTTGGGACAAGACTGACCCCGTGATAAACCTCCTGAATGATTTGCCGCGTTACCACCATCTTCGTTATACTTTTGTTCTGAAATAACCTTCCATTCCTCTCCAGCCGAAGAAAATAAACTGCAGGAGCCGGCGTAGCTTTATATACTGTTGCGTGTGTGCTATTCTTTCGCAATATATTTGAGTCCAGTGCAACTCCTCCTTCCAGTTTTTACGTTGTCTCTATTAATCGTTTGTCAAACAAATAGTTTTTTTCCATATGTTGAGGGTCTCTGGTTCCCCCTCGACGCAAGTGACAAGTCTGATCAATATCTGGGCTCCACTTAGCAATTCTATCTTTGGTTTGCAACCTACCACGGTCAGCTAGCCGTAGAATGAAGCACCATTTAGGACGACCTTGGTTGCGACAAACAATCCTCCTCCATGCTACTTTAGGTAGAATCCTCCGAAGCTTGTAATAAAAAAAAGGGCAGCCCGGTGCACTAAAGCTACCGCTATGCGCGGTGTCCGGGGAAGGGCCCCACCACAAGGGTGTATCGTATGCAGCCTTATCTTTCATTTCTGCCAGAGGTTGTTTCCAAGGCTTGAACCCGTGACCTTCTGGTCACATGACAACAACTTTACCAGTTACTCCAAGGCTCCCCTTCCCTCCGAAGCTTGTAATATACCCCTTAAATTGAGAACTTTGGCATCAATGTGAGATCCTCATTGATACTCATGGTATAGGTGGTGTCTTTCGGGACCGGGACTCCACAGGCACTTGACAAGTTAAAGCTAACAGTGCTTTGGAAGTCGAGTGCTTTGGCTCTACTTCGACGCCTTCAAATGGCTCGAGTCTATAGTATCCAACCACTGCATATTAATGTTGATGCACACGAACTTGTTAAATCAACTTGCCAGACCAAATCTAACTTGTATTTCAATCGTTTCTGATTGCAGGTACCTTCTGATCAACTTACTGCATTATCCGGTAGTAGATCATGTGTACCGGGAGCAAAATGCAGTAGCTGATCAAGCTTGCTAGTTTTGGATTAACTATGGACAATAGCAGGATACAAATCGGTAAAGTTGATGCCATGTGACCAGGAGGTCACGGGTTCAAGTCTTGGAAAACAGCCTCCGATAGAAATGCAAGGTAACACTGCGTACAATAGATCCTTTTGGTAGCGCCCTTCCGGCGCTTCCCCGAACCCTGCACATAGCGGAAGCTTTAGTGTACAGGACTGTACATACTCGACAGGCAGACCAAAGAGGAATGCACACTACTAGAAGCATGGCTAGTAGTATAGACAGGATCCTTCTAGCTCCTACTCTAGAATAGCCATTGTAGCTTGGCTGGTATCTCGTGAAATTAGTCGAGGTGCGTGCAAGCTGACTCGTACACCACGATTGTAACAAAAGAAAAAAAAATAGCCATGGTAGCTAATATGTTGTATCCTAGTAGTTAATAGCTCCCTTGTACTGAAGTAATGTTTTTTTTTTTTTTGGTTTCCCATCCGGTATCCGGTGCTAGCATTGGAGCCCCGATTAATCTGAATCGGGCGTTGCAAGGTCCATTAAGGTGACAACACTCTCAACAGAGTTTTCTCCATACTCAGGGTCGAACCATCGACCGCTGGTTAAGGGTGCAGCAGCTCCATCCACTGCACCACAACTCATATTGATGAAGTAATGTTTTGATATGACATGAGTAAATCTTTCTTACCACAAGAAAAAAACTTCTAGTTTTTTTTTTTTGTTTGTTTAAATCAGCATAAACCCGCAACCCACCCCACCTCGCATTAATTTAGAAAAAAATAATTTCAACTCGCACGGCTTCATTGACATCTCTGATAATATCAAGATTTTTCACTAACAGCATTCGAAATATAAAAAAATTTAGCACACAGAAAATCGAAAAAATCTAACACTGTTATTCATAAAAAAAAATTATTTTAATGTTAAATGTGCAATAATTTTTCTTGGAAGGTGTGTCAACTAAATTATACTAATACAATAATATTTCCCTTAAATGAAAGTTCCCCCAACTAAATTTGCCTTGTTAATTATAGGGTGCAATCTTTTTCATTTTCAACATTTTAGACACAACCTTAATTAGACTTGTATTCTTTACTTTATCCTAATTAATTTATAATACTTGTTAAACTTAACTTTACTACTACTAATAATAATAATATATTTCTTATAATTTCATCATTAATCATTATTATAATCACCATCACAACCTTCTATACTACCATCATCAAATCAAATATACCACTAATCACATCAATCACTAATTATTTTAATATATCACAACCTACCTCCGCCATCAATAGTACAAATAAAAAAAAATTAAGGGAGTATAATAAAATTATTTTATTATTTATATTTTAAGTCAATAATGAAAAAATATTATTGAAAAAAAAAGTAATCTTTTCATTTTATTTTATATGTCGCTATTTTCTTTTTAATCCGTCGTAAAAGAATGTCATTTTTTTCATTGGTAATTATTTAAAGACACAATTTCACTTTTATTCTTATTGGTTTCATTTAATTAAAGATAGTAGAAGCATATTTTTCAATAACGGTCAATTTGATAAAGATCATCAAGTCTTTTTTTATTTCTTAAATTTCATGCTCGGTCAAATCAAGACGTTAGATTAGTGCTAGGGGAGTACGTAAACGAGGACATATCACATGATTTTATACTAATCAATTTTGAACTGTCAAGTGATGATTGCTCCATATCTTAAAAAAGGGTGCAGAAAGTTTGTCTTATGATATATATTATAGCATCCGGGGGTGGATCTATTAAGAGAGTTGAGGGTGCCACGCCACCCATAAATTTCGACGAAAGCTTTCTCTATATATACATATATACACGGATATAATCAAATAATTAACATGCCACTACCTCAAGATTGAAGTACAGTTTGGTTGGAGTGGCAGAGTGTTACATTTGTTTCCCTTAGGTCGCGGGTTTGACCTCTGCTGGCAACCTTTTTTTTCCCCTTTAACTTTAGGCTGAAGTGATGCCACAAATAACTACTAGTTGATAACCCCTTTTTTAGATATGTATTAATAGTAATTATATTGAATTTTTCTTTTATTTTTTAAATATTAATAGTTAATATTTGTATTAAAAAGTGCATAATTTTTTTTTCTCTTCTCAAATTAAAAAAAAAATCTATTCCTCTCTAATTCCAATTCTCAAATCATCATTGCTCTATGCTTGTTTGATCTTTTCTGCTGCTACCGTCGAAGTTTTTGATATCGCTGGCGAAGGTTACGGCCTCAGCCTCACCGACCACACCTCTCTACATCCATTATTAAGTTTACTTGACTCTCGAAAAATTCAAATTCTGAATTCGCCTATGATATCCTATTTCTTAAGAAGTGATCCGAAATTAAGCTACGTGACCATAAAATGCAAAGACGTGTCATGCAAAGAGCTGCCTAAAGCACACCTAACCTAACACCTCTTCTTCTTTACTTGCCACATATCCCATCTTTTTCTTCAATAAAATACTTTACTTTTCCAATTTCCATCAATCACTCCTTATTTTCTTCACCAAAAATTCAAACAAAGTAATTGATATTTCACCATTCTAGTAAATTCAACCAAAAAAAAAAGAAAAAATCATATTTCACCATCAACAAACAATTGATATTTCACCATCAAAACTTAATAATATAACATTTTTGCAATAGCAATTCTTATGCTATTTACATAATAGCAAAGTGGAGATAGAGTAAAGCGTTCATAATAAAGACAATTATTTTTTTATTCTTGATATTGTTACTTTTTCTCGAGACATAATAATTATTTATTTGATTAGATCATCGAATCTGTTATTTTTCTAATACTTTCTTGTTATAGCTATTTTTATGCTATTTACACAACTCACAGCGTTTAACAAGCAATCGATATTTCAAGATCGAACGCTATTAACACTTTTATTATACTAGTAATATGGCAAATCCTTCTTCTTCCTCTTTCATTTCCATCCCAACTTTCAAATTCTTAACACATAATAACTCACCTTATGCTATTTACATAATTCATCAGGTTCAACAAACCATAGAGATATTTCACTGTTATACTAACAACTTTTTGCAATAGTGATATGGCAAATTCTTCTTCCTCAACCATTACCATCCCAAACTTTCAACTGCAACACATAACACACCTCAGAGACTACATACCCCAAGCTCAAACACACCCTAATCCACTTGCCTTTAACCCCTATTTCCAGACCTTTCCAGGGTTCTTCCTCTCCCAAACTGACATAGTCCTCCGCCATAACGCCCTCGATTTATCTGGAACTTTCCCTACACCTACCCCACCATTAGCTTACACCAGAGCTGGCCCTCGCAACAGGATTTTCTTTAACCCTACACACGTGCATGCTGCTGTTGTCACGTGTGGGGGTTTGTGTCCTGGGATGAATACAGTGATAAGGGAGTTGGTTGTTGGGTTATGGGAGTTGTATGGAGTTCATGAGATATTCGGGATTAAAGCTGGTTATAGAGGGTTTTATAGCTATGAACCAGTTAAGTTGAATCCAAAAATGGTTGATGATTGGCATAAAAGAGGTGGTACTGTGTTGGAAACATCTAGAGGTGGATTTGATCTTCAGAAGATTGTTGATGCTATTCAGAATCATGGGTTTAATCAGGTTTTGATCTGATCTTGATTGTTTTATTGTAGTTTATGTTGCTCCGATTCTTAAAAAATGCAGTCGTAAATAGTAGTATATTTTTGGAGGATCTGACCTACACTTCGTAGGGAAGCCTTGGTAAAGTTGCCTTCCAGTGAACCTCATTGGTTTAGGCCTTGGAAACAGCTTCTTGCGAAAAATTGTAAGGTAAGGTTACGTACAATGGATTCTTGTGGTCGGGTCCTTTCTCGAACCCTACCCTAGAAATTGTAAGGTAAGGTTGCGTACAATAACTTTAGTGCACCGAAGATGCCTTTTTTTGTTTGATCTACACACTTGACATTTTTGAAGGATTCGAGTAAGTATTTCGGAATGTTGTAATCTATGTTGTTGGGGCTCTTGAAAAATACTAGTAGTACTTTTATCTATTCCGTTTATAATATATGTTGCTCGAACTCCGTAAAAAATATAATACTTTGATTTATATTGTTTATAATCTACCGCTTTCGCTTCAAAATAGTTGTCAAGATTTTTTTTTTTTAAGTTAAATTATATGAACTTCGATTTTGGAACGGAGGGAGTATATTGCTCGGACTTTTCAAAAATGAAAAATGAAGAACGTGAATTAAAAAAGTTATGCACCAGCCGGGAATCGAACCCGGGTCTGTACCGTGGCAGGGTACTATTCTACCACTAGACCACTGGTGCAATTCATTAAATTAACTGCAATTTATCTAATATCATCTAAATGAAAATTGCAAAACAATTTCTTGGTTGAGTACTTGTGTTCTATAATAACTAGAGTAATACTGGCACTGCGTTGCTCAGACTCTTCAAAAATGTCATGAGTGCGTGTTGAATCCTTCCAGATAGCACATTTTTGGATGATCCGTTACAGGTGCGACAACATTTTCGGAGATTTCAAGCAACACTGTTGCGCAATATGTTATTTGATTTTTTATAGGATTGCTAGAACTTGACAATATTTGAATAAGCTTGTGTATGTATTCTTTATTGGTAACTAGTAGGCTCTATCTGAAACAACCTCTTTATTTCAGAAAAACTTGACAATATGTGAATAAGCTTGTGTATGTATTCTTTATTGGTAACTAGTAGGCTCTATTGGAAACAACCTCTTTATTTCATTCTGAGTTAGTATGCACTGCGTACGTTTTACCCGCCCAGAATCTCACTTTGTGGGAATACATTGGGTGTTGTGCTGTTTTTGTTGTTGGTAACTAGTGATGCAACTGTGTTTGTGCATTGTATTATTGAGCAGCTATACATCATAGGAGGAGACGGTACAATGCGTGGGGCAGTAGAGATATTCGAGGAATTGAAGCGACGAAAATTGTATATCTCAGTGGTCGGAATCCCCAAGACAGTCGATAATGATGTTGGCATTATCGACAGATCATTCGGGTTCCAAACTGCTGTAGAGATGGCACAACAAGCGATTAATGCCGCTCATGTTGAAGCAGTGAGTGCAGTGAATGGCATTGGGCTGGTTAAACTCATGGGACGCAGTACTGGTCATATCGCACTACATGCTACATTGAGTAGCCGTGATGTCGATTGTTGTTTGATTCCTGAAATCGACTTCTTCTTGGAAGGTAATGTTAGAACTCTATATCCGTCTACATGTATACCCGCGATGAGATTTGAACCTAGGATCTTTTTGCTTGTTCTGAATATTTTGTTGAATCTATTTTGTGACGATCTCGTATATACACACATACAATCGTCGACTGCTGTTTGATTCCTGAGATCGACTTCTTCCTGGAAAGTGATGTTGGAACTGTGTAACCGTCTCATTTAACATACTTACACGTATACATACTTCTGTTTGGCGATGGCCGATGAGATTTGAATCTGGTGTCTTTTTTGCCTGTTCTGAATATAATGTTTGAACTGTGTGACGATCTGATATAATATATGCACCTAAACACACACATTATTACTTCTCGGGTGGCGATGGAATTTGAACCTCGGATTTCTTTCTTGCTGTCTGATAGTATGTTGAATTGTGTGACCGATGGCACATTTTTAACGAGTTAATTGTACTATGTCTCGATAGATATAGCATGTTGAATCGTATGGCTAATCATACTACTATGTGTGTTCTCATGTCGAATCGTATGACCAATCTTAGCACACATTCGTAAGTAGGTAACTGTATTATGTCTCGACAGGTAAAGGAGGACTATTCGAATTTCTTGAAGATCGATTGAAGGAGATGGGGCACGCGGTGTTGGTAGTAGCTAGTAGCGGAGGGTGCAGGACAAGATATAATTCCGAGGACTGAATCTCAGAAAGCGGAGAAGGACGAGTCAGGCAACCCCGTCTTCTTGGACGTAGGAGTGTGGCTGAAGTCCGAGCTCAAGAATTGGTGGAGCAGGGATCATCCGAACGAGTTGTTCACGATAAAATACATAGATCCTACGTACATGATACGCGCTGTTCCTGCCAATGCAACGGATAATTCGTACTGCACGTTGCTGGCGCACTCGGCTATTCACGGAGTTATGGCCGGATACACCGGGTTCGTTTGTGGACCTATAAATGGAAACTATGCGTATATTCCGGTCGATGAAGTTGCTAAAGCAAAGAACAAAGTTGATACTAGAGATCATAGATGGTCTTGGGTTCGATCGGTTAGCAATCAGCCCGATTTCATCAAATGTTGACGGCTACGAAGATGTATGGTGACCGTAAAGAGGTTTATCGACAGAACAGAATGAAGAAGTACGTAGCGCTCTCTAACACTTTGGACACATTTTCAGTGTTTTAACGGTGGCATCTAGTCAGGTTGTGTGCATTTGGACTATTGCATCGAAGGTCGGTGAGGCATTGTATCAAGTATCGCATAATTATGTATACCGATCACCGATCACGTATACTAGTGGTGGTTGTCTCTGTTGGAATTTGAATCTTGGGGTTTCGACCCTTTTCATCGGGTTGGGTTTGTTTGTATATATGTAACTAAAAAATAGAGATAAGCATCCCGGGAAGCCAAGTTGCTATGACATATTTCATTTCAATTTTACAGTGGTCTTATTTACCTTTTGAACTAAATTTTAGTATATTTTTGTCATTTTTTGGTGCTAACGTGATATTTTAATTAAATAAAATGAGATCTACGTTAAAGGTGTTATGTCAGTTAAAAAAGTTCACAAAATGTGTTACTTTAATTAAAAAGGATGATAAAAATGGATGATAAAAATAAGTTAAAATTTAGTTTAGGGGATAATAGGACCTCTATGAAATTAAAGCGTGTTGTAGCAAATTTGATGATAGTTGTTGTAGCAAATTTGATGATAGTTCAGGCAGGTACTAAATACTTTACTATTAAAAATAACCAAGGTGTATTACTGTAAAAATGTTTAATAACCAAGGTGTATTACTGTAAAAATGTTTAATAACCAAGGTGTATTACTGTAAAAATGTAAAATATACTAAAATGATAGAGACACACCTCAACTTAAAGAGAGTTTTACTATTCTAAACTAATTAAAGTATAATTTTGATATCTTTAGTGCCTATGTGGCACAACACACTGAAGTGTCCATGTAGGCACACGTGTGTATCACATATGTGTCACGTAGGCATTAAAGATGTCAAAATTATATTTTTAATTAGTTCAGGGATTTTAAATTAATTGAAATGGTATTGGTGCTCCCTTTTGTCATAAAGTGCATTCTCTTTAGCTTTTAGAAGTCTTTAATTAGTACAAAAAAATAATTATTATTTGATTCATTTTACGTTTTCAATAAAGTTCAAAAAGTTGATTTTGTTTCTCTATTTTTTACGTTATCTTCATATAATATCACACGGACAATATTTTACGTCAGCTTTCGACATACAAAAAATATTTGTGAAAAAGGTAAAAATATAATTAGTGGTTGGGATTAATCATAATCTAATAACCAAAAAAATAAAAAAACTTTCGGTGACAAAATCGAGATTTTCATCAAGAGGTGTAGGAGTTCTGAACGTGATCATATGACGGTGCGGGTTTCTAGGAACCCACCTCCGCTGCCGTAAAGCTTATAATTATATGAAAAAAATTGCTAAAAGGTATAAATATTAATAGGTGGGACCCATAATAAATCAAGGGACGGATCAGTGGTAGGAAAGAACCCCTAAGCAATTTGTCTCTCCTGAATTCGTCTCTGCATACGAATTAATCGAAGAAGATTTAATATTTATGGTACATACATAAAATTTAGTTTTAATCATATGTATAACATAATTCTACGTCGAAATCCTCTAGTCTAATGGTAGTTCTGCCTCTACTGACATTGATCTCGGTAAAGTTGTCTAACGAAAGTTTTGGAGTGACTGATAATATTGATGTCATACTACTAGGAAGCTACGTGTTCAAATCATAGAAATACGCTTTTGCAGAAATGAAAGATAATAATGTGTACAATAGATTTTTATGTAACGGAAAGTTTAATGCATCGAGTTATTTTTTTTTCCCATCCCACTAAGAATACGAGATAAAATATTAGGTTCCATCAAATAATTTTAGTTTTCGATATATATTATGAATATAAAAGTGTGGTAAAATGAATATGATTCTTTATTTTTTACTTAAAAATTAAAGTAACTCTTAATAGGCTAACATTTATATTTTAATGCATCATAATTAAAAGTTTTTTTTTTATTTCAATCTAAAATATAATAAGGAAAAAGAAACTCCAACAACTATCAACCCTCACCTTACACATCAATTAGGGCTATTATGACTACTACCTTGCAACTCATAGCTTTATTTATTTATTTATTAATTTATTTATTTATTATTATCGGGCAAAATCCATCGCCAGGCCCCTTAAGTACGCACCATCTTTCACTTAGACACCTCAAGTGGACATTGTTCCACTTTGACACCTTAAGTGGCCTTAAGTGTGCCACTTTGGCACCTTTTGCTGAATCAGCAAATTCATATTGTGTGTGTATTACACGCGTTTGATGATGTGGAAAGTGACAAATAATATGCTGACATGTGTCATTTTTTTTAAAAAATAATTTTTAAATCATTAATTAATTTTTTTTTTAAAAAAATCAATAATCACCCCTTTCCTCAATAATTAATTTTAAATAAAATTATTTAAATAAAAAATAATTTAAATAAAAAATAAAAAATACTCAAATAATTGATAAATAATTAATTTAAAAAAAAAATACCCCCACCCCCTAACTTAACCCCCCCACCCACCCACCCCACCAGTCAATTTTAAATTTTTTTTAATTGATTTTGTTTGATTTTAATTTTTCTTCACGTATCTAGCTTTATTTTTTAATTTCTTTCATCAATTTTGCTTCGATTTTCAATTTACCTTCACTGATTTTTCTTATTTTTATGCTTCGATTTTAATTTTTTTATTGATTTTGTTTGAATTCAATTTTTCTTCACTGATTTAGCTTTATTTCTTAAGCATTCTTATTTCTTATAATTAAGCATTCTTATTTCTTGATTTAATCATTTATTTAATGGTGAAAAATATTGGGAGAGATTTAAAAATTAGATACATATTTAGGAGTTTGTCTTGCCAAAAACAATATATTAACTCAACGCCCATTGATTTGTATTTCTTTCACATTTTTATCCGTTATTTTTGTCAACTTAATTTATTTAACGGTAAAAATTATTGAGAGAAATTAATATACACATTTAAAGGTTCGTAAAGATTAAATAATAAACACCTTTTTTTAATCATTAAGGGTAAAATTGATGAAGAAAAATAAAAACTAAGCAACGTCAACGAAGAAAAATTAAAAATCAAACAAAATCGATGAAGAAAAATAGAAAAACAAAGTTAAATCAATGAAGAAAAATTGACATTAAACAAAATCAATAAAAAAAAAAAATCGAAACATAAAAATCAAGAAAAATCAATGAAGAAAAGTTGAAAATCGAAGCAAAATTGATGATAGAAATTTTAAAATAAAAGAAAAGAAGAAAAATAAAATTTACGAAAATGCCACTGAAAATTACGAAAAGGCCACCCAAACCCGCCTTCAATGCGTGTGTCACACGCACCTTGCCAACTCAGCAAAAAGTGTCAAAGAGACACACTTAAGGCCACTTGAGGTGTCAAAATGGAACAATGTTCACTTGAGGTGCCTAAGTGAAAGATGATGTGTACTTTAGGTATCTGCCGATGGGTTTTGCCTTATTATCGCATTCGATATCTGATATCTGCTTTATGATTTTACTAATTTAAATATATTTCAAAAAAATTTACTTTAAAGAAGCAACTTATCAATGACAATTTTATATTTAAAATTTAATTCAAAACCATTAATTAAAGACTACCTTTCAACATACGGTGTTCATCGACTTGGAGAAAGTGTACATAAAGTCCCTAGGGAGGTTCTTTGGAGATGTTTGGAGGTGAGTGGGGTCCCGATGACGTATATCAAATCGATTAAAGACATATATGATGGAGCAAAGACTCAGGTGATGACGGCGGAAGGAGATTCAGAGCATTTCGCTGTCTTGACAGGGTTGTATCAGGGTCGACTCTTAGCCCATTTTTGTTTGCGTTAGTGATGGATGTGTTGACGCGGCATATGCAAGGAGAGGTCCTTGGTGTATGTTTTTTTGAAGATAATGTAGTTTTGATTGATGAGACGCGCGGGGGTGTGAATGATAAATTGGAGATTTAGAGACAAACCTTTGAGTCTAAAGAGTTCAGATTGTGTAGGAGCAAGATAGAGTATATGGAGTGCAAGTTTAATGACTTAAGGCAGGAGAACGAGGTGGTAGTAAGGTTGGATTCCCAGGTTGTTTATAAGAGGGATAGTTTTAAGTATCTTGGGTTCATGATTTAAGGAAATGGAGAGATTGATCAGGATGACTCCCATCGTATTAGGACAGGATAGATGAAGTGGAGGCTTACCTCGGGAGTGTTGTGTGATAGGAAGGTGTCGTCCAAGCTTAAAGGCAAATTCTACAGAGTGGCAGTCCGTCTGACCATGTTGTATAGAGCGGAGTGTTGGCCAGTCAAGAACTCCCACATTCAAAAATTGAAGGTGACGAAAATGCGAATGTTGCGTTGGATGTGTGGGCTTACTAGGGGTGATAGGGTTAGGAATGAGATTATCCGGAAGAAGGTGGGAGTGACTTCGGTGGAGGACAAGATGCGTCGATTGAGATGGTTTGGTCATGTGATAAGGAGGGGCACGGATGTCACAGTTCGTAGGTGTGAGAGACTAGCTTTAGATGGTTTCAAGCGAGGTAGGGATGGGCCAAAGAAATACTGGAGAAAGGTGATTAGACGTGACATGGAGCAGTTACAACTTACTGAGACATAGGAAGGTATGGAGGACACGAATTAGGTTAGACGGCTAGTGCATGTGGGTGGGTCATAGTCAATAGTTAGGAGAGCTTTGGGATAGCCGGGCCGATAGTCTTAGGACTAGGTCCATAGGTTGAAGCTGCTAGTAGAAGGAGATTGGGGGGGGGGGGGGGGGGGGGTCTTTGGTTAGTTAGTGTAGGGATATTACTTTGTGGGAGTCTTATTTTTGTTATTCCATCTTGTTTCATGCTTTATTAGGAATTTATTTACTATTTTTTGTCTGCATACATTTAACTCTTTCCGGACCCCACTATGTGAGAATACACTGAATTTGTTGTTGTTGTTGATAAATATATTAGTAATATGTTTAAGATTGACAAATGCATATAGCCCATGAAAATGAGAAAAAAAAAAGTTAATTAAGATCATTTTTTCAAAAATCAACATTATAATTTACGAATTTAAATTTAATGAAAACTCATATAAATATCTAATATCAAATAAAAAATTAAAAAAATAGAACCGACCTAAATGTGGACATCAGCACTTGTGAGTTGTGACAATACTGTCGTTGTGTATTTTGACTGTTATAATATATACTTTGTAAAAATAATTATTTTAATTTATTTAAATTATTAATTTTTTTTTCTAGTCGAACTATCATCATTATTCGATCAGAAAAAATTGACACTAACAAAACTCGCAAAAACATGTTACTTTGGGTGTTTTCGTTGTACCTGTGATATTCGAGCAAGCTTTTGTACACCTCGCAGGGGCAGAACCGTGGCCTATTTTCTGGCTCCAACACTTATTAAATTTGATGTAGATTAGGTATAATTACATAAAAATGTATAAAAATTGATTTATATGTTTAAGAAAACACCTTCAAAATCAAATAGAACGTTAAAGCTTCGATCTTTTAAATCTAGAGTTCATCACAAACGCCTCGACTAAATTCATGGAAGCAATAGTTGGATGCTTTAGTTTCTGAACAGAACGTTAAAGCTTCGATCTTTAAATCTTGAGTCCATCACAAACGCCTCGACTAAATCCATAGAATTAGTAGTTAGATGCTTTAGTTTCTGAACAGAACGTCAAAGCTTCGATCTTTAAATTTTGAGTCCATCACTGACGCCTCGACTAAATCCATGGAAGTAGTAGTTGGGTGTTTTAGTTTCTGAATAGAATGTTAAAGCTTCGATCTTTAAATTTGAGTCCATCACAAACGCCTCGACTAAATTCATAGAAGCAATTTTTGGATGCTTTAGTTTCTGAACAGAACGTTAAAGCTTCGATCTTTAAATTTTGAGTCCATCACAGACACCTCGACTAAATTCATGGAAGTAGTAGTTGGATGCTTTAGTTTCTGAACAGAATGTTAAAGCTTCGATCTTTAAATCTTGAGTCCATCACTGACGCTAAATCTTGAGTCCATCACTGGCGGCTCAACTAAATTCATGGAAGTAATAGTTGGATGCTTTAGTTTCTGAACAGAACGTTAAAGCTTAGATTTTTAAATCTTGAGTTCATCACTGACGCCTCGACTAAATTCATGGAAGTAGTAGCTGGATGCTTTAGTTTCTGAACAGAATGTTAAATCTTCGATCTTTAAATCTTGAGTCCATCGCAGACGCCTCGACTAAATTCATAGAAGTAATAGTTGGATGCTTTATTTTTTTATTAGAACGTTAAAGCTTCAATCTTTAAATCTTGCCTCGACTAAATTCATGGAATACTTCTCTGATAGTAATTCTCACCCTACTACTACAAAATACAAAAACAACATATCAAACGTATTCCCATAAATCTACATTCGAAGACGATAAAGTATACGCAATTGGTATCATTGTCTCAAAAGTGAGATACAAAAGTTATTTTTAATAGACTTCGATTCAAGATAAAAATAGTCTAGAAAAAGACGTACTGCTGCTACTAATCAGTCAAACAAACACTACTGTTAGCTTTGGGACTTTGGATTAAAAAGGACAAAGAAGTTGTCCAATTAACCATGAGTCCTCCAAGTTTTTTTAATTGGATGGGAGGGACAAATGTTTTTGAGTTTTTTTTTTTTAATTTTTTGGTTTCAACAACTTGCCCCAGTTGTTGAATAACTGCGCAAGTTGTTGAACAACTAGGCACAGTTGTTCGACAACTGCGGCTAGTTGTTCGACAACTGCGGCTAGTTGTTCAACAACTAGACGTAGTTATTCGACAACTGAGAGAAGTTGTTCAACAACTGGAGAAAGTTGTTCGAACAACTAATGTAGTTGTCGAACAACTATCCTAGTTATTCAAAGTACTTAAGTTTTTTTTAAAAAAAAATTGCGGGATCCACTTATGCCCTTTTCTTAATTGGAAACTTGGCAGGTCTATTGACTCATTTTTCTCGTTAGCTTTTCAGCTGCTACTGCTGTAATAAACCGACATTCTACTGTTTAACATCAATAATCACCTGCTAAATATACCACAAATTAACTAACAAGTATACAAAAAGCATCTATCTTTCTTGGAAAAAACCAAAAAAAGATTCCACCTTTTTGATAATTCCACTAAAAAAAATTCACCTAAAAACTAGTTGATGAACAATTGTTTCTTTAGCTAGTATATTGAGTTTTAAGAAAATGGCTTATCAAGAAAAGACCCTTTTTAGCTTTGTTGTTGTAGGTGTGTTGTTGTTATGTTGGGGTGTTATTGTAGTGCAATCTGGCATTGGTGTTAATTGGGGTACTATATCTTTACACAAAATGTCACCTGTAACTGTTGTGGATCTTCTTAAAGAAAACAAGATTCAGAAAGTGAAGCTTTTTGATGCTGATGCAGATGTGATGAAGGGGTTAATGGGGAGTGGACTTGAAGTTATGGTTGGGATACCTAATGATATGTTGGCAATTCTTGGTAGTTCTACTTCTGCTGCTGATTTGTGGGTGTCTCAGAATGTTTCTAGATATATGGTTAAAGGGGGTGTTGATATCAAGTAACTTCTAAGTTCTCTTACTGATATAGTTTCTTGTTCTGTTGCTATCTGTTGATTCTTTGTACCTCGATTGTCGTGTTGCCTTTTTGTAGTTTATGTTTTGTTATTATCTGTTGTTTCTTGAACTTTGTGCCTCGATTATCGCATTGCTTTATTGTAGTTTCTATTCTGTTACTATTTGTTTTTGTTATTAGTTGTTTCTTGAGCTGAAGGTCTATCAGAAACAGCCTCTCGAACTCGACCTCTTAGGTAGGATTAAGGTCTGAGGTGGTACATTGAGTTTCAAGAAAATGGCTTTTATCACTCATTTACCCAAACAAGAAAAGACCCTTTTTAGCTTTGTTGTTGTAGGTTATGTTGCTCGGACTCTTCAAGAATTTTGACGGGTGCGTGTCGGATCCTCCAAAAATAGTGTAATTTTGAAGGATCTGACATGGGTGCGGCAACATTTTTGAAGAGTCCAAGCAACTTAGGTTGTAGGAGTAGTGTTGTTATGTTGGGGTGTTATTGTAGTGGAATCTGGTGTTGGTGTCAATTGGGGCACTATATCTTTGCACAAAATGTCACCTTTAACTGTTGTGGATCTTCTTAAAGAAAACAAGATTCAGAAAGTGAAGCTTTTTGATGCTGATTCAGATGTAATGAAGGGGTTAATGGGGAGTGAACTTGAAATTATGGTTGGGATACCTAATGATATGTTGGCAATTCTTAGTAGTTCTAGCTCTGCTGCTGATATGTGGGTGTCTCAGAATGTTTCTAGATATATGGTTAAAGGGGGTGTTGATATCAAGTAACTTCTAAGTTCTCTCTTCTATTTTTGTTATTATCTGTTGATTCTTTGTACCTCGATTATCATGTTGTTTTGTTGTAGTTTATGTTCTGTTACTATCTGTTGTTTCTTGTACTTTGTGCCTCGATTATCGTATTGCTTTATTGTAGTTTCTGTTCTGTTACTATTTGTTTTTGTTTCTTGAGCTGAAGGTCTATCAGAAACAGTCTCTCGACCTCTTAGGTAGGAATAAGGTCTTAGGTGGTACATTGAGTTTCAAGAAAATGGCTTCTATCACTCATTTACCCAAACAAGGAAAGACCCTTTTTAGCTTTGTTGTTGTAGGAGTGGTGTTGTTATGTTGGGGTGGGTAGTTTCTTGTCCTTTCAATTTCTGTTACTATCTTTTACCTCGATTGTCGTGTTGTCTTTTTGTAGTTTATGTTCTGTTCCTATCTGTTGTTTCTTGTACTTTGTGCCTCGATTATCTTATTGTTTTATTGTAGTTTCTGTTATTAGTTGTTGTTTCTTGAGCTGAAGGTCTATCAGAAACAGTCTCTCGACCTCTTAGGTAGGAATAAGGTCTTAGGTGGTACATTGAGTTTCAAGAAAATGGCTTTTATCACTCATTTACCCAAACAAGGAAAGACCCATTTTAGCTTTGTTACCAAGCCTTGGAAATAGCCTCTGGCAGAAATGCAAGGTAAGGCTGCGTATAGTACACCCGTGTGGTGGGGCCCTTCTCCGGACCCTGCGCATAGCGGGATCCTTAGTGCACCGGGCTGCCCTTTTTTTGTTGTTATGTTGGGGTGTTATTGTGGTGGAATCTGATATTGGTGTTATTTGGGGTGCTATATCTTTAAACAAAATGTCACCTTTCGCTGTTGTGAATCTTCTCAACTTGTTGTATTTTCCAGTCTTTTGTGCGTATACTTATACCGATTCTCGTCTGTATCTGTGTTTATCTGCTGATAAAGAAAATGAAGGGTGTTGATTTCTTCAAACATTTGAACCATTGTTCATATACATGGTTATGCTGAAGATCTATTTGAGGTCAAGGTCGATATTTTCAAGGTGATGTCTGGATTTGATCCTGGCTGGGACGCGGAGCTCAGGCCCTCGAGAATCCGTGCTATGACTTGCTATCACTTGTATCTTTGATATTTGATCTCACACATGTTCCCTCTCTTGCAATTGCGATTAATGAGGAATTTAATTTTCTGTTGTTTTTCGTTTCTCCAAGAAAAGGAGAAATGTGTAGAATCAACAAGTTTTACCTCCTGTTTAGATGGCTTAACTGGAGTAAACTACATCTATCGAGTTAAAGAGTCGTCTAGTCTGAAAATATGGTGGTTTGGTTTTCGTGGGAGCAGCTAGCAAATGGTAGAACTTACAGTGGAAATCAGACTCGATACCAATTACTAGTAGCCATTTTCTGGTGTGATATAGCATCTCTATTTTACACGCCTAATGTGTCTTAATATTGTTAGTATGTTAAATGGTCTCGGCAGTAATCAACCCACGTTAATTGTGTATCGGCACTGCAGCATACGCTGCCTGGAAAGTTTAACGCTATAATAGTACTGTATCTTTTTTGGTCGTTTCAGCATGTACCGTGTCACTCTCTTGTTTCTTCTCGTTTTCTTTCCCTCGTTGGCTAATGACAGCTATGCGTCAATGCAGGTATGTTGCAGTTGGTAATGAGCCATTTCTTACAAGTTACGCCGGTCAGTATCAATCATACGTAGTCCCTGCTATGACGAATTTGCAACAGTCGTTAGCCAAGGCGAATCTTGCTAGGAATGTAAAGCTGGTAGTTCCATGCAATGCCGATGCCTACGAGTCTTCCCTTCCATCACAAGGAGCCTTCAGACCCGAATTGACTTCGATCATAACACAGATGGTTTCACTTCTGAACGCTAATGGTTCACCGTTTGTGGTAAATATTTATCCATTCCTCAGCCTATATGGAAACTCGGACTTCCCTCAAGATTATGCTTTTTTTGAAGGGACAACACATGCTGTGACCGACGGACCTAATGTATACTATAACGCGTTTGATGGAAATTTGGATACTTTAATAGCAGCCCTCGCGAAAATCGGGTATGGTCAGATGCCCATAGTTATAGGAGAGGTAGGTTGGCCTACCGATGGAGCCTTCGGTGCTAATCTTACAGCTGCAAGGGTCTTCAACCAAGGCCTTGTGAATCATGTTCTCAGCAACAAAGGAACTCCTCTTAGACCAGGGATACCACCTATGGACGTTTATCTTTTCAGTCTTCTCGATGAAGGTGCAAAAAGCGTGCTCCCGGGTAACTTCGAGAGACACTGGGGCATATTCTCTTTCGATGGCCAGTCGAAATATCCATTGAACCTCGGAAATGGTCTGTTAAAGAATGCAAAGGATGTTGGGTATCTTCCATATAGATGGTGTATCGCGAACCCTTTGAAAGATCTCGCTGAAGTAACCAACCACGTTAAACTTGCCTGCACGTATGCAGATTGCACGACGCTCAACTATGGAGGATCGTGTAATGGAATTGGAGCAAAAGGTAACATATCGTATGCATTCAACAGTTACTATCAGCTCCAAAAGCAGAATCCGCGGAGCTGTGATTTTGATGGGCTCGGGATGGTTACTTTCTTGAATCCTTCTATCGGAGAGTGCAGATTTCTTGTTGGGGTTAGCGATTACGCTTCTTCATCAGGTTTTACGTCACAGAACAGTTGGATATCGTTGTTATCGATTATTCTTTGGAATGTTTGGTTATTCTTGATGTGATTTGGAACTAGTAGCTGCTATATAACATGAAATTATACTTCATAGGTTAGGTACTATAGTGCAAGTTATACACGCCGTCAGTGTAAGGAATTTTTACATCAAGTTTCCGATATGGGTTCTTCGCTAGTGTATTTTCTTTGAAATGTTTTACTTGAGCGCTGAGTACATTGGAAATAACCTCGTTATAAGGTAGAGGTAAAGTCTGTATGCACAACATCCTCCCTGAATCACACGTGTGAGATTACACCGACTGGGTTTTTGTTGTTACTTTTACTGGTGCGCTGTTCATATGAAGTTTCTGTTCCGACGGTAGAGTAGATCGCAAAGGTAGAGGTAAGATCTACATACACACAGAAGCCTCATTTAGTTGAGGGGCCAATGCAACACTATTGGATGTTGCGAAACTCGGTAAATATTTGGCTGTGAACTCAACTGCCAATATGTATTAATTTGAGATCATAATAAGAATAGAAAAACTTCAAATCCTAAATCCGCATCCGAGTCTCCGATATGGCTTCTTCACAAGTGTATTTTCTTTTCAAATTTGCATTGAAATGTTTTACCTGAGTCGAGAGTATATTGGAAATAACCTTGTTACAATGTATAGGTAAGGTCGGTGTGCACAACATCCGCCTTAAATCACACGTGTGAGATTACATCGACTACGCTATTATTATTACTTCTACTTGTGGGCTCCGTTCTGACGGTAGTTTGCCGAGGTAGAGGTACGATCTACATACAGATAAGCCTCGTTTAGTTGAGGGGGCCGATGCAACACTATTGGATGTATCGTTGGAATTCTATGAAAGAGTTTCGGAAAGTATTTCAGTTTCATACGACAAGGTGGAGTAACATCTTTAGACAATCTCACATCGACAAAATGCATGAGAGATGAGAAAGCAAAACATCGATAAATATTTGACTGTGAACTCAACTGCCTATATATATATTAAATTTGAGATCGTAATAAGAACCGACAAACTTCAAATCTTCAAATCCTAAATCCGCCTCTGGCAGACTAGCAAACATGACCACTAAACAGAAACAAAACTAAGAAGAATGAAGGCAACATCAGTTGCTGGCTGCTGAACTGCTGAGCATGGCCTTCAGTGACACATGCAGAACACCCCTGACAAACACCCCACACCACAAACACACCTGCAACGACGACCAGCAGTAAGCGTAAATGATGGCTGTCGTAAACCGCCTTGGAATAAAATCTTCTGGTAGTCGAAGTTCTAGTAGAGAGATTTAATATCAAAGGTAAAACGATGACATTACCATAGAATGCTAGCCTTGAGCAATTTATGCTGCCGCCGCCCTTCTAAGTTTGGCTAGTTCAGCCAACGCGTTCTCCAGGGGAACTCTCAGCTTGTTCTTTTTGTTCTGCGATTTTTTCAGCAGCGTCAGACCATTTCAATAGAATGCTAAGTACCAAAACTTAAATAAAATGATATAGACGGAGCACAACATTCACGTGGTAGTTGCTAAGAAAGAGATCGCAGTTGGTGCTTTCGAGCATCTAAGAATTGGTTGTGAAACCAATAATGCAACCATTCTACAAAAGCGCGACGCTGGAAACAGATTTCTTTGTGTAGAAATGAGCATGAACCGTGTGTGTGTGTGTGTAGTTTCCTTCTCATCTTTTGTTAGTATCAAGATAAAGGGTTCTTTAAGAAACTAATTATAGCTTTACGGTCCTTGTATGGTCAAAATTAAAACTCAATCGACAGCAGCAGTTGGAAGCAACCTCAATGCCCAAACTTATACACCAATATGAAAACGTTGGAAGGATGGACTCTTGAAATGTCAGATTTTGGCAGTGGCAAAGCTTTGTGTAGCATGTCGTTGGAACAAAACCAATATCCAGAATATGTTTCAGAATAGTGCAGCCCATACCTTGAGCGAGGGAACAAGAGCAAACACTTCATCAACAGATTCCATCGGGAAGTTGCCAATCATGCAGATCTGCATCCATACAACAACGAAATATAAAACACTGCCTCACATGTAAAAGAAATCAAAGTATTAACACGTCGAAAATTGATACCTCCCCATCAGTAACGCCATGTTGTTTTACAGGCCTGATTTGAGTTAAATGAAAACCAACACTAGAAAATTTTCAAGAGACAATTATAACACGCCATACGGAAGTTCAGTTTCTACTTTAGTAATAAAAGGTCAAAGGATACTCAAGTGCTTGTCTAACAGCCTGAGAATTATCGTAAAGCTTGTTCCTTTGAGCATATGCCAATCCCCTGTCAAATGAACTGGTAGCGACCAAAGTCAAACGCTGGACAGCTTAGCTCTCATCACTTGTCTTCCTCAAGAGGGAAGCAACGGAGACGAGAAAAGTATATATATTCCTAGCAAGAATGATGCAGAAAGTTAAACATGTACTCCCTTACACAGGCAGTTTTATAGAGGGATCTTCAGACAAAACCACCATTTTCTCTTGGATTCCTTGCATAATTTCAGCAGCTTCACAATCCATCACGCATGTTGTATCCTCCGAAATTTCTGAGTA
Organism: Capsicum annuum; assembly: GCF_002878395.1. Taxonomy (NCBI): domain Eukaryota; kingdom Viridiplantae; phylum Streptophyta; class Magnoliopsida; order Solanales; family Solanaceae; genus Capsicum; species Capsicum annuum. Next base: position 1,202,318 of record NC_061115.1, on the reverse strand, counting down.
TAAATCAAGAGAAAATTAGAATGAAAATAAAAATAAAATTGACACTTAAGTAGTCTACTCATATTCTAAGTCATTTACTGCTTGATTTACCAACAGCAAGAGACAGATGATCATCAGATGCCTCCGAGACATTTGATTTACCAACATCGGAATGATCGCGTTGACGATCGTCTGACTTCAATCCATGAAACTTATCAAATACTTGAAGAGCTATAGGAATAGGGTTTTCCCGTTGGTGAAACAAGCAGAACACAAACATGTGCTCCTGTCAGAATCGACAACTCATCCACATTTCTGAGCAAAGTCGTTTTCCTTTTGAAAAAACAAGCTATCCTTGCTTCCATTGACTCGACTAACTTCATCTCTATTTTTTGCTTACCCTTGCTGGTCCTCTTTTCCATTGAAAAAAAAAATTGCTAAAGAAGAAGATACGAATATGTATTGGCTGAACAAGCCGGAGCAACTTTGAGAGGAATGCCTGTGTAATTTATAGTAGGTGAACGAGCCTGAGCCTACGTGTCACGTG
>NC_061115.1:1176334-1198792 GCF_002878395.1 Capsicum annuum | reverse complement strand
AATTACACAAGCATTCCTCTCAAAGTTACTCAGGCTTGTTCAGCCAATACATATTCAGATCTTTTCTCTTTAGCTATTATTTTTTTTTCAATGGAAAAGAGGACCAAAGAGGGTAAGCAAAAAATAGAAATGAAGTTAATCGAGTCAACGGAACCAAGGATGGCTAGTTTTTCAAGAAGGAAAAAGACTGTTAAGGAAGCAACCACTAATGTTTGCACTAGGGTAGATTGTTTAGATCACACCCCTTGGGGTGCAGCCCTTACTAGACTCTGCTAACACAGAATGCTTTGCGCATCGGACTGCGTTTTTTATATAATGTTAATTTAATGCTATGAATGAAAAGGAAATGTGTCATGTAGCTAGTTTTACTTGTCATTTTACACATACCTTTTCTCCTAATATGATTCAAGAAAAGAATCTCGACAGCTCCGGTCGAATAAAACCTTAGAACATGATTTTACTCCTCGAATTAGTATTATTTATCGTTACTTTTTAACCTTGACTAGCTTAATCGAAGTTATTGAAATAACTACTTCCCTTTTTTGACATCATCTTAATCACTTTCCTGTTATTTTCAAGAATTCCCGTGGCGTACACTAGGGTGATCCAATCCAAACAGGCTCTTAGTTCATATATTCTCCTATCTTGTTTAACATTGTTACGATCAGTCCTAACTTTCAATTGCATCGTGAAGATTTACTGCAATGATTTTTACCTTATGATTATTTGAGTAGAGGGTCTATCGGAAACATCCTCTCTATCTTCACAAGGGTAGAGGTAAGAATGTGTACACTCCACCCTCCTCAAATCCCACTTCGTGAGATTACAATGTGTATGTCACTATTATAATAAACACAGATGACAGAAACTTTCCCGCATCATATAACATGCTGTGACACTCACTTAAGAACAGAGATCAATATTAAGGGAATAGGACAAAACAGAAAAGAAAAAGACGGCTCAATGTGGTATTAGATAGAGAAGTGTTTTAAAATTCGGAAGGCAAAGGAGCAACAGCGAAAAAAATGCGTCTATAACTCAAAAAAGTTGGAGAAGGAAGAAAACCGTAAACGAAATAACAATTGGGACCAAAATTTTCCATTAGCGAGTATCCGAAAAGTAAATTACATTTTCATGTTCAAGCTGTAAAAGAGAATTAGGAGTGGAAGAAAACCTTGCTCAGCTCTCAGCTCCAATGGCTCGGGTGCTTTTGGTTTTTGACTTTTACCACCAGCGCCAGCTTTCCCGGCCTTGCCCGCGTCAACTAGACAATGACAAAATCGCAAAGAACATGACCAAAATCGCAAAGAACACCATAATTCACACTTCATATGGAACATATGAAAGTTCTAACCTTTGAAAGACGGTATATCAGCTTTTCCATTCGATTTTGTGGAATTGATATCAAGCGATCCTAATCAAGGGTAGACATCGAGCAGCGTCAATAACATTCAAGAAGCAGATTTAAGAAGAATGATTGAATAATACATATTAAGAAACAAAATTTTTGTTTTCCTTATATTTCGTTTAAAACGGTGAAGTGAAATCCATAAGATACCAGTAAACAACCTAACCTTCAGAATCGAACTGAACTTTCCTTCCTCTTTTTGACTTCAGTGAGCTATCATCCTTCCCTTTGGACGCTACAGAAAAGACGTCAATTCAACAATGCAAGGATTTTCCGAGTCAATGTAAGAAGTTAACTACAAGCAAAAAACAGATCTTTCAACTGCACTTTGACTTTTTACAAAGGAATTACGAAGAAAGAGTTCATGGATCTCCATTTACAGCTAATGGAGTATAGCGAGTCTTGATCAGCTCAATTACGAAAGATATTCCCACTATTTTATTTACAAGGCTCTCCACAGCTTTTCTACCACTCTTTTAGTCTATCATATTATCGGACTCTAATCCATAATGCTCGAGTCAAATCTTATTAAATGGAGTCCTCGGTTCAATGCTCCTCATATGTGGAGCACTTTTGCCTCCCAAGATAACCATCTTCTCGGCAATCACAAGCTACCAATAGTTACTGGAACTTGTTGCTTGTCAAACATTAAAAAAAGGGGGGCAGCCCGGTGCACTAAGATCCCGCTATGCGGAGGGTCAGGGGAAAGGCCCGACACCACAAGGATCTATCGTACACAGTCTCACCTTACATTTCTACAAGGGGCTGTTTTCAAGGCTTGAACCCGTGATGTCCTGATCACATGACAACAACTTTACCAGTTACTCCAAGGCTCTCCTTCACTTGTCAAACATTGGAGTCCAACACTAAGCTCACGCAACTCGGATAAGCAGATTTACAGCATTTACCCCTTTGCCCCAATTTATATCGCACCTTCTCCGTTTGGAATGTCCTAAATAATTAATTGACACCAATTCCTTTACACATCTTTCAAGAATTTAAATTCATTAACTAATGAAAATCTTAAACTTTAAAGTGGTTTTACCACTCAAACTAATTTTTCAGCCATTATCTCAACACTCCCTCCTACTATCACTAATTTAATACATGAGACGAATTTAGGGTCATTTGGTCGTGAAATTTTTTTACTTTTTTCCAGAGTTGGAACTCCTAAAACACTTTTGGTCATAAAATTCATGAAAATTCCAGAATTCAACTTGTTTACACTCCAAACTATTCACAAAAATTCAGAAACAACTCCAATTTGTGTTCATGGCCAAACACAACTCCGTTTTCAAATATCATTTTTCACTTTCTCAAAACAAAAACTACTTTTCAAGAACTCACGAATTTCATGGACAAATGCCCCCTTAACGTCTTAACTTTCTGAAAAAAGACAAGAACTAAACATCTTAAACTGTGTTTCCAGTCAAATACTCGGAGATACATGGAGTAACATTTTGGTTTTTTCAACGTCAAAAAGAGTAATAAATGCATTTAACTCAACGACAAAATGGAAAGCATGTATAAACCCCAGAACTAAAAAGTAAAAAAGGGCAGCTCCGATGCACTAAAGCTCCCGCTATGCGTGGAGTCCAAGAAAGGGCCGGACAACAAGGATCTATTATATACAACCTTGCCTTTCATTTCAACAAGAGGTTGTTTCCGCGGATTGAACCCGTAACCTCCTAGTCACATGGAAACAACTTTAACAACTTTACCGGTTACACCAAGGCTCCCCTTCCAACTTCTACTATATATACATAAAATATTTTTAACTATATATATACAGTGTACATACTTTTCACCAAAGGGGATTCAACATTTACTACAACAATAACAACAAAAAACCCAGTATATTCCCACATAGTGGGGTTTGGGGAGAGTAAAATGTACGCAGTCCATACCACTACCCCCGAAGAAGTAGAGAGGTTGCTTCCGATAGACCTCCGGCTCAAGACAAAGTGACAGTAATCATGGACTATGTATAAACAATGTAATTTTCCGTCAAAGTGAGTTCGGACTAAAAACCCTCGACCCTATCTACCTCCGCCCTCGACTGTATAATCCCATAGCTACAAACAAGTCAACAACTCAACAAAAAAAGAGGCAAAAGACGAATAATTTACCAGGAGACTTCAGGGCAGACTTTCCGGTTTTCGGCAAAATAAACCCTTTTCCTCCTTTTTCAGCCATTGTTATTCACTGTTCACAAAAAAACATAAACACCCACAAACACAAACAACATTAGAAATCTCAAAAAGTACACTATTTTCCATTTATACATCAATTTTTTCTCAGGAATTTCAAGATTATCAAACAACATACAAACTATTAAAAAAATTGCCCTTTTCATCAGTACATTATTTTCCATTTATTCATAAACTTTTTCCAGAAATTTCAAATTATCAAACAACATACAAACTACTAAAATAAAATTGCCCTTTTCATCAGTACATTATTTTCACATCAATTTTTTCCCAGAAATTTCAAGATTATCAAACAACATGCAAACTTTATAGCTGAACTGAAAGTGATTTTCAACAACAACAATAACAACATACCTAGCAAAATCCAACAATTGAGATATAAAAAAGACAGAACATACGCCTTAACACTACCTAGTAAAAATAAAAAGGTTGTTTCCAAAATACCCCTTTGAAATTACACCAGTAGGGTCCGGGGTTTATGTCAGTAAAGTATACACAGACCTTACCATTGCCTCGAGAAAGTTAGAAAGATTATTTTTTGAAAGAACCCTGAGAAAATATATACAACCAAATTCGATAAGTGAGGTTTTGGGATAACAGAATATATACATAGACCTTACCACTACTTCCAGAAGATAGAAAAATTATTTTTTGAAAGAATCCCACCAACATAAGGGAAAATATATACAATAAAATTTGATAAGTGAGGTCTGGGATGACAGAATATATACGTAGACCTTACCACTACTTCCAGAAGATAGAAAGATTATTTTTTGAAAGAACCCCACCAACATAAGGGAAAATATATACAATAAAATTCTATAAGTGAGGTCGGGGATGATAGAATATATACGTAGATCTTACCACTACTTCGAGAGAATAGAAAGAAAGAACCCCACCAACATAAGGGAAAATATATACAATAAAATTCGATAAGTGGGGTCTGGGGATGACAGAATATATACGTAAATCTTATTATTACCTCATACAAATAAAAAGATTGTTACCAAAATATAAACAAGATTGAAAAAAAATTGAATGTACCTTTGATGAAGAACAAAAGGGAAGTGAAAGGAGAGAAAAATATTGAAAGCTAAAATGGAGAAGTGTGAAGAGAAAGACACAAGAAAATGGAGTGACCAATTGTACCAATTTATATTTACTTATAAATTAAGAAAATCAATTTGTAATTATAATGATATAATCTATAAGATTATATTTCTAATGAGAAAGAGATTTTGGTCAAATATTTTGAAACTTTAATCGATGATAATAACGAGAGAAAATCCTCTTTTTCCACTTTTTAACTATCCGTGAAAAGGCTGAGACATACCTAAACTTTAGAAGGATATTATTAACCTTTGCACTAAATAAAATCGTATTTTTGATAATCTTAGTGCCTACGTAGCACATATGTGGCACAACACTATGTGACATGTAGGCACTAAGATTGTTAAAAATACGGTTTTAATTAATCCAGAGGTTAATAATACTCTCTAAAGTTTGAGTGTGTCTCAGCCTTTTTATGTATAGTTCAAGGTGGAAAAAGAACATTTTCCCTACTAATAATAATAATAATAATAATAATAATAACAATATAATCAGTAGTATTATACAAAGTGGGGTCTAGGAATGATAGAGTTTACGTAGACTATATATGTATCTCGAATATAGATGCTTGTTTCTAATAGATCATCAGCTCAGGAGGAAAAAATTCAAAACGTTTTATAAAATGAAGTAACAGATGTACGAGAAATAACAGATAGTAACAGAAATTGTTATTACGACGACGTAATAAGTAATAATGCAAAGCGATGTGTGGAAATGATAGAGTGTACGCATACGTTTTCTATACCTCAGATAGATATGATGTTTCTGATAGATTATCGGGTCGAGAGAACGAGGTTTGGAATGTTCAAGAAAAATAAAGTAATAGAAGTATAGGAGATTGCAGATAGTAACAAGACAATAACTACAACACGTGGATGATTTTTTTTGAAAAAATGTGTAAAGATGATCGTCAAGGACTCCACGTATTAAAATATCGAGAGCAGTATTAAAATTTTAAAATTTCAGCCCCTAAGGTTTTCGTAGTGCTTAAAATGGTATCTAAATATTTTTAAATTCACCTTTTAATAAGAAGTCAGAAAAAAATGATTTTCTGTTTATTTGTATTTTTTGGACAATTCACATATGATTCAGTAAATTTAATAGTTAAAAAAAAAATTATAACTTTTTGTTATGTACAAAGTTCAATAACCACACGTAAAATTATCTTTTTACCTTCCGATGTCGCATCAATTTACCATTTAATGAAATCGTAATTAGAAATAGATGAACTCCACGTATACAATTTATTTAAAGAAAAGATCTAAAGTTAATCGTCAAGGACTCCACGTGTTAAAATACGAAGAAAAACTTAAAAAAAAAAATTAAAATTTTAGCCCTCTAAGTGTTCCTAACGCTTAAAATGTCATTTAAATATTTTTTGTAAGTTATTTTTTATATCAATAATCAAAACTTTTATTATATAAACCCACACCAAAATTTGACCTTTTAGCCATTTGTATTTTTTTTTTTTTTTGGGGGGGGGGGGGCAATTTACATATAATTAAGTAAACTTCATATAACAAAAGCTAATTTTACGAGTTACCTTTACATATAAAGTTCAGTAACTACACGTAAAATATTCTTTAACAACTTTCTGACATTGTAATAGTTTATTATTTAATGGAGCCTTAATTAGAAATAGATAAACTCCACGTGAATAATATATTGTAAAAAAAAAAAGATGTAAAATTAACCGTCAAGGACTCGATGTGTTAAAATATGAAGAAAAAAAACTAAAAAAATGTTAAACTTTTAGGCCTGAAGTTTCTTTAATGCTTAAAATTGCATCTAAATGTTTTTTTTTACTTCCAATGTCTGGACAAACTTGGTAGTAATTTACAAGAATGACCTTAAAAGTCGTTGATCTTGAATTTTTACACCCTGTAGGTAAAACTTCAAGTTCAACAAATTTTGAGCATTTTCAAACCAAATCGATGTGTTATAGCCCACGATTTTGGGGTGGGCCCGGAGTCCGGGCGTGTTATGGGCTGAAAATCAACCGAGGCATGCTAGGGAGGCTGGAGAGCGGCCTAGTGTGATTCGTTTGAATGGGCGGGGCCATTTGAAAGTTTGTTCACGGATCACGTAGGGGGCAAAGGTGTAAAACCACCCATTACTAAGGTCGTTGGGTGTAATTTCCTCCAAAGTTTGGAGTAAATTGTGTTTGGAAATTGCTTGTGTAGTGAAACAATAAAAGGACAACACGATGCACTAGCACAAGGTCCGGGGCTTTTTTTCTTAGAAAGGTCAATCACTCCCCTACAAACGGTCTTTCTCGATGGATAAACGAGGTTTAGCCTTCGTTGTCGTCTGTGCAGGCTGGCATTCTTTCCGATCTTGCAATGAGTTTTAGCTGTTCAGGCTACCGTTAAGTCACCGGATGAATTGCCAAGTAAATAGATCAGATCCAGACGCCGCTGTTGCTCCGCGACGATTTTGACTCGACCCGAAAGGATCGAACCACAAAGTTCTATTGTGCATAAGTCTTACTTTACATTTCTGCCAAAGGTTGTTTCCACGGGGTCTATGTAGTGACAAAAATGCCTTTAAAAAAGTATGGCCTTATGATAACAACAGGCTCAAAGATCATACAAACTGAAAATTAAAAGATACCATAAACACCCTTAATCAGAGGCGAGGGTTCGACCCTGAGTATGGAGAAAATTCTGTTGGGAGCGCTGCCACCTTAATGGGCCATGCAACGCGCGATCCGGATTAGTCGGGACTCCAATGCGGGCACCGAACACCGGATGGGAAACCAAAAAAGAAAAAAAAAAAAGAAAAAAAAGACAACATAAAACTTTTTTTTACCCATTGATCTAAAGTCACAGATTCAGTGTCTTGACAATTTAAAGATTTGAGTTCAAAAATTGAATCCTCGATGGTGAACAATGTCACAGAATACAAAGACTAACATAACTTAATCTACTCGAGACGCCTCGTGGTGGCACCTCTAACGACTGAACTCATCGCCGGTAGACAGTGGGTTGAGGCCGAATTCAAAAGCGAGCGATGCATTTTCTATCCGAACAAATCATCAGTATCGTCTTCTACATTGCTTGAGATACTTCCAGGGGAGGGTCCTTCAGTATCGTTAGTGGAAGCAGCCTGATCGGTACCAGAATATGCCCACGATCCTACTTTACCGGGAATTGATTCCCCATAAAGATCGTCGTAAATTCCACCCTTTGGTGGATTCTTCAACTTGTTCAATACCTGTTTAAGTTTGTCGGTTACGCCTGTTTGGGATACGTTGACATCTTTCACGGAGGACTGTTCTTTCCCTTTCGGTATCACTGTAATTTCTACGAGTGACTCATATTTTCCGACAAGACTTCCTTCTTTCACACCTACAGGACCAGGTTCTGTGTCTACATCTACTCCATCCGAAATACCAACAACTTCAACTAGCTCTCCACCAACCTGATCTTTAAACGAGACACTTCTCCTCCTTATTCTTTTAGTTGGCCTCTCAGATGAATGATTGCCGTCCTTCCCACTTGTTGAAACCGTTGATTTTGACAACGAATCACGGCTAGTAAGCCCATAGCGGTTTAAAAAAGTGTTATAAGCCAAAACAGCTTCCTCGTCTGAAGGATCTGGAGCTGGCGGTAGATCTATTTCTGCAACTTGTCGTGAAGGAGGAAAGAGAGCTTCATTGTTCTTTCTCATGATGTAAGTCCTTGTTGATGCAGCAAACTTCAAAGATTGTCCAGTCTCGAGCTCGACAGGGGAATCCTTTGTCAGCCTCTCATTTGCAACAAATGTTCCATGTGCAGATCCTAAATCAATCACATAAATGCTGCAAGAGAAGAGATAACTAGTTCAACCGGCATGAGCTAGGAAGAGTGCATTTGCATGTAACGATAGGCATTATGGTTTCCAAAAATGGCACTTTCTTCGTCTAAGGACACACAAACAACAACATACCCAATGTAATCCCACAAGTGGGGTCTGGGGAGGGTACGACGCAGACCTTACCCCTAACTTGGGAGGTAGAGAGGCCGTTTCCGATAAACCCTCGGCACAAAATTACATGACATAACAACTAACTACAACAGCATACCGAATGTAATTTCACAAGTGGAGTCTAGGGAAGGTAGAGTGTACACAGACTTTACCCCTACCGATAGACCCTCGGCACGAAATTACATTATTTAACAACAACATGCCTAGAGTAATCCCACTAGGATCTAGGGAGGGTAGAGTGTATGCAGACCTTGTCTAAAGCTGCACAGTAGAAGTAATAAAGGTATAACTTATAAGCAGGTCAACATGCACGAGATAAGAAGAAAGGGCACTTCGTACGACTAAATATACACAGAAGATGAAAAGAATACCAATATGGATTCTCACCATTGACAAGTTACCATCTTTTTCCTGTTAAGGTAAAATTTTACTGATAAAGGTACCAAGATGGCACAATTGCAACATCTGCAGATGCAAAAAAGACTTCTACACATCACCTAACTCCTCTAGAAAATTCATATATTGATCCAAATTTTCCATAACACTACCTTTACACCAGAAATGCAAATTTAATGAACACCTATTTTTTATAATCATGGAGATATGTTGTCACCATTGACAAGTTACATTAACAGTGATATATAAGTGACTATGCAGTCAAAAGTATCGTCGTTATTACTAAAATCTAAATGGGGCAAGACCTATGTTGCTCGGACCATCCAAAAATGTTGCTGCACCAGAGTCGGATTCTCCGAAAATGCACTACTTCGAAAAGTACGGCATGCACCCGTTGACATTTTCAAAGAGTCCGAGCTACATAGGGCTAGATGGTCCCATTCACCAGAAGTGGATGGCCCCTGATACGTGATATTTACAGATAGATGACATTCTTGATGTCCCAAACTGTACAATTAACATACATTTGCCCAAAAAAATTGAAATGATCTTGAGCAATATTTAATAAATTCACATCTTCCCACTCTTGCATTTATGGGGTAGTATTTGTGAATTTTCAAAAAATATGCAACTTCATGCAACAAACAGCCTTACTTGACGAAGAGTTTGACTTTTTTGAGTACCAATGGATAAAATATAGCTACATGTTGGAAAGTTAGAAGCATCGACTGCCAAAAATGCAAATTTTTTTATCATTGCTTAAGTAAGAATGACTAGTAAGAACGAATTTAAAAGTTGGAAGTCTACACAAAGACATCTCCACACATAGGTTAGGATTTATTAGTACGGAACCATGGTCCTAACGCCTACGCTTGCTTAAGTCTTTTACTTGCTCACTTCAGCACAAAGAAGAACTGCATAAACACAAATTTCACAACATATTCAAGTACTTCATCATCATAGAGTTATATTTTTGCTACGTAGTAATTTAATTTAATAATCACTTCCTCTTTCTTCTACCAAGCTAGATTAATAAAACAAGAAAAGAATATGTTCAGCACTAGATAAGCAGAAAACAGGTCAGGTGTCACACCTTCCATTTTTGTGAGGAACCACAGCAGCGTGCTGGCGTGATACTGACTGATGATCAAGGACAAAATCACAAGTGTGAAACTGTCGTCCAAAGATATGCCTTCGCTTATCCAAATTAATTCGATCAAGTACCTCCCCGTCCTTGATTACCTCAAGATAATAAACACCTGGGCGTGGCTCAATAGCCCAATCAGGAGGCTGCCAAGTTGATTGTCCCCCTCCGTGAGTGACATGATGAGTTGGCGCTGTAGAAGTGGTTGCATCTGCCGCGGCGGATTTCTGCAAAGCAGGTTGTGGATTTACGTATTGAGTATGTTGATTAGATGTTGTGGATTGTGCATATGGCGTGGAAGAATGGTTGACCGATTTAGCAGGCTGCAATGCTGGTTTAGCAGCTGAATTTGCAGACACTTGAAATGGCTCCAATGACTGAGCTTTCTTAAATCGATCAAGCCCTGTTCTACCATACATTCTGTCTGTATCTTCAGCTGAAACTACACGCTCTTCCGCAGTTGAATAAGACCTATGGCATGGATCCTTCTCACCACTACATTATCTCAGAATTCCATGAACTCAGTTTCCATATTAAATAATTACTGCACCCAAAACAAGGATTTAACCAACAAAATTCAAAAGGATTTAAGCAACTCACAAATCCAGAATCAAAATTTGAGCTAACATACATAATTAGCAAAAGGGTTTGTTATGAATCAATCAACAGAGGCTTATATTTGCAGGCCACCAAAAGCATATAAGTATTAGTAATTGAGATTAGAAAAAAGAAGTTGTCATTTCTCAGCACTGCAATCTAACAATGTCAATATATATTCCGCTAACACAAGCAGCAGTTGCTTATAAGAAAAAATTGTACCTCAACCCTATAGAATAGTCCAACAACATACCCAGTGTTGTCCCACAAAGTGGAGGCTAGGGAGGGTAGACTGTACGCAAAACTTACACCTACCTCAAAGGTACCTCAGAGGTAGAGTGAGTGAGTGACCGTATCCAATAGACCCTCGGTTCAAGGAAATAATCCAACAACCAGCAGCAATCCTAAACGCTCAAACTATGTGCAAAAAAAAGGGAAAGAAAAAAAACCCACACCATAACTGTCTTGCTTACGCATTTAACAATTCAAGAACCAAAATTTGAGCTAACACATGAAACCAAATGCATAAGTTACTCTATAAGAGCATAGGGATCCATGAATTAGCAAAAGGGTATGTAATAAATGACTCAACATGGGCTTATATTTGCAAGCCATCAAAAGCAGATAAGTATTAGCAAATGACAACAACAAAATACCAAGTGTAATACAACAACTGAGGTCTGGGGAGGTAAAGTGTATGCATACCTTACCCCTACCTTGGGAGGTAGAGAGGCTATTCCCTATAGACCCTCGGCTTAAGGAAAAACAAATGAGATTAGAAATAAAGAGCTGTCTTTCTCAACACTGTAATTTAACAAAGTCAATATAGATTCTGCTAACACAAGCAATAGTTGTTTATAAGAAAAAATTGTACCTCGACACTATAAAATAGTTCAACAACCAGCAGTAATCTCAAAAGCTCAAACTTTGTGCAAAAAAAAAAAATCAAGAACCAAAATTTGAGCTAACCAAATGCAGAAGTTACTATATAAGGGCCATGGGGATCCAAGAATTAGCAAAAGTGGGGGAGAGAAGGGGAATCAAAACCCCAAACCACAATTACCTTGCTTGAAGTATTTAACAATTCAAGAACCAAAACTTGAGCTAACAAAAGCAAAAATCACTGTTTATGAACATGGGGATCCATGCATTATTAGAAGGGTAAGATAAGAATTAATGTAACAGCAATCTTAAAAGATCAAAACCCCACCCCATAACTGTCTTGCTTAAGCATTTAACAATTTAAGAACCAAAATTTGAGCTAACCAAATGCAGAAGTTACTATATGAGGGCCATGGGGATCCAAGAATTAGCAAAATGGGAGGAAAAATCAAAACCCCACACCACAATTATTAAATACTTGCTTGAAGTATTTAACAATTCAAGAACCAAAATTTGAGCTAACCAAATGTGAAAATCACCGTATATAAACATCGGGAACCATGAGTTAGCAAAACGGTATGATAAGATGAATTAACAACAATCTTAAAAGATTATCGGAAAAAGCCTCTCTACTTCTTCGGAGGTAGAGGTATGGACTGCATACATTTTACCCTCCCCAGAGCCCACTTGGTGGGAATTCACTGGGTATGTTGTTGTTGTTTCATCTTAAAAGATCAAACAAACAAAACTCCACATGACAATTGTCTTGCTTAAGCATTTAACAATTCAAGAACCGATTTTTTTTCTTTTTGGATAAGTTTCAAGAACAAAAATTTGAGCTAACCAAATGCAAAAGTTACTATATAAGGGCCATGGGATGTTAAAAAAAAGGCAGCCCGGTGCACTAAAGCTACCGCTATGCGCGGTGTCCGGGGAGGGGCCCCACCACAAGGGTGTATCGTCCGCAGCCTTACCTTGCGTTTCTGCCAGAGGTTGTTTCCAAGGCTTGAACTCGTGACCTCCTGGTCACATGACAGCAACTTTACCATTTCCTGCAAGGCTCCCCTTCTTCCATGTGATGTTACTTTCTCAAAAAAAGAAAAGGGGCATGGGGATCCAAGAATTAGCAAAATGGGGAGTAAAATCAAAACCCCACACCACAATTATCTTTCTTTAAGTATTTAACAATTCAAGAACCAAAACTTGAGCCAAAAAATCAAAACCCCACACGACAATTATCTTTCTTTAACTATTTAACAATTCAAGAACCAAAACTTGAGCTAAAAATCAAAACCCCGACCACAATTATCTTTCTTTAACTATTTAACAATTCAAGAACCAAAACTTGAGCTAAAAATCAAACCCCACACCACAATTATCTTTCTTTAAGTATTTAACAGTTCAAGAACAAAAATTTGAGCTAAAAAATCAAAACCCCACACCACAAACATGGGGATCCATGAATTATCAAAAGGGTATGTTGCCAGTGAATTAACATAGGCTTATATTAGCAATCAATTATAACAAGATAAGTGTATTAGCAAATAAGATTAACCAAAAACAAAGACAAAGATTAACTAATTAACTAACTAACTAACCTCTGAATTTGACAAAAAATTCAAAACCAAGAAAGAATGTCCCTTTATTGTATGAGATTTAAGGTTAATTTTAACAGTTAGAAGCAAAGATTGTTGTGTTTGTGTGAGGATTTTTTAAGAAAGAATGGAGGCGTGAGGTAAAAAGAGGGATTTTTCCAAAACACTATTGTGTTCTCTCTCTTCTCCTTTTTTTTTTTTTTTTTGGGGGGGGTGGGCGTGGGTTGGGTGGTCGGGGTGGGGGGAGGAAAACATTAGTAGTATAATTATTTCGGGATAATAACTTTCATCTTATAAAATTGTGATTACGATTTCAAGTCATGGAGGCAGTAATTAAGTAATTGTATTATGATAATTGATATTTTACATAATACCCCTTAGAACGTAGTCATTTTTGAATCCGTGTCAAACTGTTCTTTTAGTAATTTCAATCGTTGTGCTATGATAATCGATTGTTTACATAATTACCCCCTTAGAATGTGGTTGTTTTTTGAATTCGTGTCGAACTGTCCTTCTAGTAATTTCAATAATAATTGTATTATGATTATCGATCGTTTACATAATACCCCTTGGAATGTGGTCGTTTTTCGTATTTGTGCCGAACTGTTCTTTGAGTAATTTTAGTCATTGTGTTATGATTATCGATCATTTACATAATACCCATTAGAATGTGGTTGTTTTTCAAATTTGTGTTGAACTGTCCTTTTTTAGTAATTTTAGTCATTGTATTATGATAATCGATATTTTACATAATACCCCTTGGAACGTGGTCGATTTTGAATCCATGCTGAACTGTCCTTTTAGTAATTTCAATCATAAATTTCAATCGTTGTATTATGATAATCGATCGTTTACATAATACCCCTTGGAATGTGGTTGTTTTTTGAATTCGTGTCGAACTGTCCTTTTAGTAATTTCAATAATAATTGTATTATGATTATCGATCATTTACATAATACCTCTTGGAATGTGATCATTTTTCGTATATGTGCCGAACTGTTCTTTGAGTAATTTTAGTCATTGTATTATGATAATTGATATTTTACATAATACCCCTTGGAATGTGGTCGTTTCTCGAGTTGTGTCGAACTGTTTTTTTAGTAATTTCGATCATAAATAAGGGCAGTTCGATGCACTAATATTTGTTGTGCGTGGGGCTCGACAAAGGAAACTCTTGTACGCAGTCTTGCCTTATATTTATACAAAAGATTGTTTTCACCAGCTCGAACTCATGAACATCTGATTACACAAAGACAACTTTACCGTTTATATGAAGGTGGTTTGCGATGTATTCAGTAAAAGTTGAAACCCTTATCTGTATAATATTGCTAAAAAGGAGCAGAGCCACGATTTTCATCGAGAAGATTTCAGTAAACAGGAAAAAACATGACCTATATAATGTAATCTTCTGATAAAGGAGGTTCGAAAGAAAGCTTTTTCCATTCCTTGCAGTAAAGTTCAACAACAGTTTAGTATAGTCACTTAACCGTTATAATGACTCAAATTCAGAACGATCAGATGCACTAAAGCTCCCGCTCGTTATGCACACAAAAAAACTCAAAACAGTTATCATGAATGGTTTTCATTTTTCACTTGGCTAAATGAACACAAATACATTGGATTTCCAAAAGAACTAATCATCAAATCCTAGAATAGGGTACCTTATGTACATACCAAAAATTTCCACTCATCTTTTGAAGTAATCAAAGTATTTTCATGTCAAAAAAAAATAAATTATGGATGTGAATCTACTCGAATGTACGACGTCGTACAACAACACCACCTCGATCCCAGACTAGTTGAGATCGGTAGTACACAAAAAGTTCAAACACGTATACAAATGTTGCGAGTGGGAGTGTTGACCGCGTATTCTTGATCTCTTCGACCATACAATGAGCTCCATAGTGTAAGTTTTTACACATTTTGCTTCTTCCAATCACTTGTTTAGTGATATTCAAGAACAACACGACAGCGACAACAACATTGCTTCAACGGACATTTGGTGTATGAGGATCGAAGTTCTGCAAACGCAAATGAACCTCCTAGATCACGAGGGGATCAGATTTCGAGAGATATTCCTTCTCAAGTCCGCTACACATGACTAATAGGCGTTCTTGCAGATTAGAAACTATGTTTTTCGTGATCCTTTTCTGATGTCTTGAGTATTTCAACCAAGCGATTCCTAGTTGTACTTGAACGTTGCATCTTGTCGATTTTGAGGGGACGTTTTCAACCTGGTATGCCAGACGAAGCTGCAAAAACACAAACAAGGAAGCGAATGAATCAGCGAATAAGCCCAGAAAGGCGTGTTAGAATGGAAAACGGAGAATGCAGTATCCCTACGTTGAAAAAATCACCAAGTGGAATTCCATGAAGCGTCATGACCTCTTCTATAAGCCAACCGTTTTTATCAGAAAGACGAGACCTCTGCTGCGTGCTTGTAACCTCACCTCGGTAACGGGATATACACTTATCAAATTTATAATAAAGTTGCCTCTGGTACACATCAGGCTTCTCGGATTCTTCCCACGGACTATAAGAATAATTAAGACAACCGACTCTTTCCATGACCTTACGATCAAGTTCACCCCCACCGAATACTTCCATGAAGAACTCCGTCTGCAAAAAATGAAAAAAAATAAATGCCATGGTGGGTTCATGATGAGTTGCCATTTTATTAACTGCAGTCATGCACAAAATGCACGGAATCTTGACGAGGGAGGTTGGTACGTCTAGAGGAAGATTGTATTCTTCATGCAAAAACTAACTTGATGCTATTGGAGGAAATACGTAAACGAGGATAGAAATGAAAACGTACAAGGTCCTATTTCATATGCTCTAATGTCAAAATATGACGATAGAGCAAGTGACGGATAGTTCTACTATAATTGGGGCATGTTCTAACGGATGTGGGTGAACAATTTGACCATCACAGCGTGCAGACTTGTATAATCCCATCTAAACCGAAATCCATCCAATATTTATAACCCCCAAATCTCGCAAACAGAAGGAAAGAATAACATATAGGACACGAAAACATGCTAGAATGTGTGTGCATATGGTGTGTGTGTGTGCGCGCGCGTTTGTGTGTGTTATATTATATGTATATTGAAGGAGAGCCTTGGCGTAACTGGTAAAGTTGCTGCCATGTGACCAGGAGATCACGGGTTCGAGCCATGAAGACAGCCACTTTCAGAAATGCAGGGTATGACAACGAACCAATAGACCTTTGCAGTCCGGCTATTCCCCGGACCCCGCGCATAGCAGGAGCTTAGTGCTCCGGGATGCGATTTTATTATATGTATAAAGAGAGAGTGATAACTTGAGGGCAGTAGAGATACTTACTGGAACTGAAAGTACAGAGGAATAAACGATAGACATATTTATATCGTCCACACCCATGAATGATCCACTCTCTTCCGAATGAAGGCTTTTGCCTTCAGAGTCGTCATCTGCAGCTTCTGCCATTGAATCCTCTTCCGCCATTTGAATATTTTTAGCTTCGGATTCTTCTTCAACTATCCGTACCTTCTGCTCAGGACTCAAAGCTCTTGCCTTCCACAATGCCATGATAGTCCTGAACACATAATCAAATGAATTAAAACTAGTACTTGTTATTGCTATAAGCTGCTCAGCGGGGAACCAAACATGTTATCCGACAACAGCCCTTTTCCCCCTTAAAGTTCAATTTGAATGCACAAATTCGTTAACCTCCTACCAAGGTCAATGAAGCACAACGTTTAATGCAAATGCCTAAATGATGCAACTCGGTATACAAGCCTACTATAAGGCATTCGGTCCTGCAAAAATTGAAGCACAACGTTTAATGCGAATGCCTAAATGATGCAACTCGGGATAGAAGCCTACTCTAAGGCATCCTGTCCTGCAGACCACCGATTTGTCCAAAGGGATAGAACTCCTATACCAGGCTGAAGGGAAAATCTTATACTTCCTCGGTTTCAATTTGTTTGTCTGGTTTTGACTTGGCACGGAGTTTAAGAAAGTAAAATAGGACTTCTAAATCTTGTGGTCTTAAACTAAAGATATGTAGAATGTACCAAAATGTCCTTTAATCTCGTGGTCTTAAACATGCCATGTGGAAAGCTAGAATTAAGGAGTTGCCAGAAAAGGAAAGAGACGTTCTTTTTTAAAGAGACTAACAAGGAAAGTAAGACGAACAAATTGAAACGGAAGTACTAGTTCAAAATAGGTAAGAATGCTTATAAAGAGGTGAACATTTACCTGTTAGCCACATTAAAAGAGACAAAAGAGTGGAAATGAAACTTCAGCCTGCCTTCCTTGTCTTGAGTCTTCGCACCGTGCCTTGCATCAAAACCTCTACCTGGCTTTAGAGTCATGATAATATTCGGGCTACCCATTGATGCCAAAGTAGGAGATTCGACTTGAATGTCTTCAATATCTTCCCAAAGAAGGAAAAATTTGGTCTTATGCCCAAATAGATCAGAATGGAACCCGATTATTCTTGCAGACAAAAACAGACGTCCCTGAACCAAAAAATTACAATTAGATGCATTAATAAAGCAAGCATCATAGCTACCGAAGCTGGCGGAGGCTCATTTACAACTTTGACAAGATACGAGGGTCATATCAGAAAGAGAGCACGTTGGCAATCTTGACCAATTGATGTACAAGTACATTAAAGACTAAAGACACTGTCGAAACGAAAAATTCCATGATTTATCAACACGAAGAATCAACAAACATACCTGGAGGGGCATCTTGCGTTTCAAGTGACAGGCAAAATCATTGATGAGAAATTCCTCAGGTGGAAGCCCAAAAAGCTTTTGGAATGCTGAATTAGTCTGAGGAGATCGTAATTTTATCTGCAAAAGTTATTCAGAGACACCGTTAAGCACCGTTAAGCAGAAGAACTCAGAAAGAAAATAAATCCCCATAGTTAGTGAGATCCATTGACCATTTAACTTTCAACTGTAGAAATGGATGATCTACCTTCTTCCCGACTTCCTTCTCCATCTTAGACAGATAGTCTTTGACAACGTTCTTACCCTTTGTATTATTCAAGAAAACTCTTAAATGCAGCTTAGACTGGCATGCCTGAGCCAACTTTCCTTGAAGAGGAATCCAAACATCAGACAGATCCGATATATTACTTTTGATAAAATTGATTTCGGCATGCCCAAGAGATGTAGCTTCACTGAAAGGTCCATCAAAATCAAACACTTCTACGTCTAGAACAGATGGTGGATCATCCACTGCATCAAATTCAAATATTTCTGCATGTAGCGAGGTTCAAATCATTAATCAAAACTAAAGGAGAGATGACCTTATAAATGCTCAAATAACGGCAATTACAAAAATTCAAATAAAGACCTACCGTTCCATTTGGGATTAGACTTTTGGAACTTGATCGAACTGGTTCTACTTTTTCCATTGCACGTAAACACCACATACGGGTCGGAGTACCCGCTTGAGTCGACAGCTGCTAAGTTGTTTCCTTCGATCAAGGCAACGGTCAACAGCCAACCATTCCCTTGTGCTTTGATGCCGTGGTCACTCCCTGGTTAAATCATCAAAGATACAACCCAT
Source organism: Capsicum annuum (assembly GCF_002878395.1). Lineage (NCBI taxonomy): Eukaryota > Viridiplantae > Streptophyta > Magnoliopsida > Solanales > Solanaceae > Capsicum > Capsicum annuum. The sequence goes on along the minus strand of NC_061115.1, from coordinate 1,179,913 downwards.
CAACACCTTGGAGAAACAATGAATACATGTTAAAGACGTTATAGGTGAAACTTCTTAAAAGTCGGAATGTGAACATGGGAAGAAGAACATTCACTACACGAGGTATTCATAGTAACAAAGCAGTGACAGCTGAGAATGAGGAACCAACGGAAAACATCTATTGCTAATGTCTGGATGATTTAACCAAGCAGGAAACTAATATATGTATACCTTTTTGTACCCTAGCCCGCATGAAGCGTGATATCAGCTCTAGCACCCGTTTTCCTTGAAGTACTAGCACTCCACACACAATTACCTCACCAATAGAATCTGGTAAGTCAAGACCAACAAACTCAAGCCCCTGTATTGTGCTAGGCATGGCCAACAAGACGTGCACAAATACATATAACCCAATGAAAAAGGTGGAAACTACAGTAAAGTTAGCAAAATACTGGACAGCCAGCTTCCAATCGGACTGGTGCTCCACTTCTAGAGATGCCAAAATTTGTTCTTTCTCTGAACCTATGTCCTTCGCGTCAACTGGCTTTATGTTCTGAGATAATAAATTTGCATACTGATCAAAGCTCTCTTTAATACCTTGCCGTGCACCATTTTCTATCATACCTTTCATCATAGTGCTCTGCAAGAAATTCATGCGCCATGACACCACTAACCTTGACGACTGTTCTCCTGAAGGCAGTTCAGGACCAGGAGTAATGCTGTAAAGCAACTCCGTCCTGAAAGTGCTTCCATATGGAGCATCTGGGGTACTCACAATAACTAAAACGGCAAAAGACTTCCCGTCGGCTTTAATATACGTCTGGTCCTCCGTAGTTTTTAAGGCCCTGACCAATCTACTTGCAGCTTTAATAAAAGTGACCACTCTTTTTAAACTCTCACCGCCATTTTCAAGTTTCCAAGGTCCAACTCGAACATCCGTGGATCCCTGAGCATCTGCTAAGGATTTAAAGAAGGTTGAATCTGGTGAAAAAAGGAATGAATTCAATTCATGAGGGGCAATAGCATACAATTGATCTACTACTACTCCAGGAAGGTTTGAAACTTCGCTTGGTTGTTCTCTTGTCTCCATGCTTTTCAATAGTTCTTGAAAGTTTCCCGATGTAGACTGTTCCTCTTGTGCATTCTCAGAAATAGCTGTACTTGCAGTTTCAGTTGGCACTGTTACATCTGGAGCTTTCGCGTTAGTTGTGGATACTGCATCCCCATTCTTGTTGAAAATTTGAGCAAGTCGACCAGCAAAGGTCTGCGCAGGATGCTTTTCCTCCTTTGAAGAGGCTGCTTCTTCAGATCTCAGAGGAGAAGATGATCTCAACGGGGCATTGGAAGACAACAAAGGAGATTCAGTTACCACATCAGACGACAACTTCTTCGATCCGTGATCACCAAGTGACTGCAAGTCCGCCAATGTATTGCCTTGCGAGAAACATATTGTGAGCAGAATTTGACCTATTAGAAAGGACGAATACAATTAAATCCTTAATTGGACCCGAGCAAACCATAAGAGAAATGCTATTCGTAATTGATACACTGACTTTGATCAAGCAACATCAATTTTCAAATGAAGTAGATTTGTTCTATCTAACTATTCTATGCTAGGTGCATACATAGACCACCAATCAGAAGAGGATGTATCCATAGATATCTCGACTAGTGCAAAAAACACCTCTATTGCTAATAACATGCATCAGATACGGGAAACATTTCCTATGCGAAATCAGCTGACTTTAGTATTTTGTTAAAATTACTATCCTAAATCTCTCGACAAGCATTAATTGATGAGCTGGTAAAGATGGTAACTAACATGCTAATACAGGTTAAAATCCACTAACAAAAAAGGTAGCCCGATGGACAGGGTCCGGGAAAGGGCCAGACCTCAAGGGTCTTCGTTGTTTAAAAAAAATTCACCAACAGCATGATAAAATCTTGAACCTGTGACCTAAAGCAAAATGGAAAGACCATATATTCTAGCAGATACAGAAACATTTCCTATATGAAACCAGTTTAAACATTTTTTTTCATGATCAGCTAAGCAATTTCATTACATAAATCAAAAGGCCAATATCGGCCATATACAAGTTCACCAAAAAGTAAAGAACCTACAAAAGGATAAGATTCAGTACAAAAGACCCCCAAATCCTCTATACTTCCAGAGACTACATCGGCGCACCAAAATATAAAAGTGATCGGAGACTACTCCTCAACTGCCTAAAACTCATTTCCACCCCTTCAAAAGCGCTCCTATTTATCTCTTTCCAAATGATCCACATCGAAGCCAGAGAAGCAACATTTCATGCCAGTTTAAACATTCAAACAGAGAAACTAATCAAACAATCATCAAAATAAAGGGGACCAAATAGCTCATCAGAGACGAGAATAACACCACAACAACAACAGCATAGAGAAACTAATCAAACAATCATCAAGATAGAGGGGAGACGAAATAGCCCATCAGAGACGAGAATAACACAACAACAACAACAACAGTATAAAGAAACTAATCAAACAATCATCAAGATAAAGGGAGACTAAATAGCCCATCAGAGACGAGAATAACACAACAACAACAGTATAGAGAAACTAATCAAACAATCATCAAGATAAAGGGGAGACTAAATAGCCCATCAAAGACTAGAATAACACAACAACAACAACAGTATAGAGAAACTAATCAAACAGTCATCAAGATAAAGGGGAGACTAAATAACTCATCAGAGACGAGAATAACAACACAACAACAACAGTATAGAGAAACTAATCAAACAATCATCAAGATAAAGGGGAAACTAAATAGCTCATCAGAGACGAGAATAACACAACAACAACAACAACAACAATATACGCAAACCTTACCCCTACCATAAGAGACGATAATAAAACAAGACAAAAAGTAACAACTCACCACAATCCTTGGTTTTACCCTTCTTATGCTTGGGATGCAAAGTATACCAAGCAGTGCCAAGGGACTTATCATTGGTTTCGAAAACCTGAGAAACTGGAAATTTAATTTGTCCAACAAAATCATCATTGAAATATTTATCTTCATCCAAAACAGAAATAATAAGCTCCTCCTTCAAATCATCTACTTTAAAAGCAAATTCCTCACACCATGATGGATTTAAACATTTCTTCACAACTTTACTCCTAAACTTCTGCCTCCCCAATGACAATTTCACATATGGATCACTGAATCCATTAGGATCCATAGCTGGTATGTTCCTTGCCTCAATAACTCTTACTAATAGCTTCATTTTTTTTTCCCAATGAACAAATCACATAACCCCACTTTTCTTGGTTGATCAAATGACCTTAACTAAGTAAACTTCAAATTTTTATTGATCAAGAACATAACCCCCCCACCTTCAAAAATGAAACCAAGAAACTAATTTGACCAAATGAACTTTACTATAAAGATCAAATTTTTATTGAACAAGAACAACCCCCCACCTACTAAAGTTCAAAAATGAAACTACGAGTTGATCAAATGGCCTTAACTGTGACTAACCAAGAAAGAAAGGACAAGTTAAAGATCAAATTTTATTGAACAAGAACCTAACCCCACCTACTAAAATTCAAAAATAA
>NC_061115.1:1124190-1176234 GCF_002878395.1 Capsicum annuum | reverse complement strand
CTCAAGTGAACTATTAAATTATGTCTAAGCTTGTAAATTAATAGTGAGGGATGGTCATTAGACTTGAAAATATGTTGAATGTATCAGAATGCCTTTTGATATGTCATGTGAAAGGGGACTTGGTTATTCGTTAGATTCTTTCGAGAGTTTGGGATTTTACTATGATCGTATGCATTGATAGTCCCTTAAAGTTGACACGATTTGTTAGTTAGACACTAAAGGGACTTGCCCCCCCCCCCCGCGTCCCCCAAACCCCAAAAAAGGAAGGGAAGAAAAGTGACAAATTGTTGCTTTGAAACCAAAATTGATGCCCCAAAAAAGAATCTCCATCACCTTGATTGCACAATTGAAAATTTAAAAATTAGTTCAATTGGTACAACAAAAGATGAGAATTTTCAAACATGCTCATATATCCATCCTCTCAATAATTTATGATAAAAAAAACAAAATTTACAATTAATTTCTATCAAGTTTCAAGTCAAGATTCCCCGGACACAGCGCATAGCGGGAGTTTTAGTGCACCGGGCTGCGTTTTCCAAGTCAAGATTCTTTTAATGTTGATAATGCATCTTTTGTAGCTGCAGATATCACAGCATCTGAAGCATTTGGCAAATAATAGTACTTCCCTGGGAAATCAACAGTTTAGAAAATTTGTTAGATATAGCAGCATGTGGAAGAAGTGCATAAAACAAAACTTGTGTAGTTCGGGCTCTTCAAAAATGTTGTCGAATAGTATCAAATCCTCCAAAAAGGCATTACTTTGGAGGATGTAACATCGACATTTTTCATATAGTAGCATTTGGAAGAAATGCATAAAGCAAAATGTTCAAAAAATTAAAAAAAGAAGTGCGTAAAACAAAACTTGTGTTGATCAAACTCTTCCAAAATGTTGTCGAATAGTATCAAATACTCCAAAAAGGCATTACTTTGGAGGATCTAACATGCATCTGTCGACATATTTGATATAGTAGCATTTGGAAGAAGTGCCTAAAATAAAACTTTTGTTGTTCCGCTATGTTGCTCGGACTCTTCAAACATGTCATTGGACAAGTGTCGGATCCTTCAAAAGTAGTATATTTTTGAAGGATCCGACACTGGTGCAGCAACATTGTTGGAGAGTCCGAGCAACTTAGGTTGTTCGGGCTCTTCAAAAATGTTGCCGAATAGTATCAAATACTCCAAAAAAGCATTGCTTTGGAGGATCTAACATGCATCTATCGACATTTTTGAAGAGCCTAAGCAACATAGAAGAAAAGTAGTAGATGACAAACCTTGAGCTACTCTCGCGATTTCTTTGGCAAAACCTGTGGAAACAAACTTATTTTCTGTATCTATGACAAGGAGAGACATTCCTGCTTTGTATATTTTACCAGCCACCTCGAGAATTTCGTCCTACAAAAGCATTGCAATAAACCTTCAAAAATATTGCTGCTCAAGAAAACGCGACGATATGTTCCTCTTGTAGAAAAACAGATGTAGCATAGGTCCAATAGGTTCAACTGAACCCAACATTACAAAGCATCAATGTAACAACTATGCCTCAATTCCAAACAAGTTGGATGGGGTCGGCTATATGAATTCCCACCGGCCATGTGACATTACAATGCATCTATGTATGTATGTATCTATCTATTTCTATCTATCTATCTATGAAAAATCACTAAATGTTTAACAAATATTATATTCTAAAAGCACAATGAGTTCAGTTATAAGAATCATAAAGGTTGAACTAAACAAGCTTAAATCCTGATCTGTTACTGTTCCGCAATATGCAATGATACTGCATGTGGGAATGCTGCGGTGAGTTTTCTGAAGATGCGTCTTTAGAACCATGAAAAGTAATTTATCTTGTGTGGAAACTCTGAGGTATAACTTGAAGTAATTTTTGAATTTCAAGTAAAAATAAGCAATTGTATTTCAATGTACCTAGGAATTTAAAGAATGTCACTTTGGTTATTTACCTTCAGCTCTTGAGCAGAAGGCCTGGGTACATTGGAAGCTTCAGCTTCAGGATCATTGGATCTTTTAAGAGATATGTTAGCTCTACCATCCGTAATTGCAACAATCATGATACGTCCAACATCGCCACTCTTTTCTGCATTCATCCCAACTCTAACTGCCTGAAAAAAAATTGGCAAGATGCAATCACATAACAGAAACCATCAAAATTAGAAAATATCTTTAGCCAAAGCTGCAGGAAAAAGGCAGTCCGGTGCACTAAAGCTCCCGCTATGCACTGGGGTCCGGGGAAGGGCCCCACCACAAGGGTAAAAAGAGAGCTGCAGGAATCTAGATGTTAATTAGAAACAAAAGGTAGAATTCAAGAATGTGAACCTTCTGTTGCAAATGAGTAAAGTTCATTGTTTGACCTGGAGGTCATTTAACCAAGTTTTAAAAGAGTTTTGCCAGTCATGGACGAGGCTATGTTCCATTCATGGAAGAGGCTATGTTTATTGCACGCACCCCAAACATATCAATCCTTTGAGAAACTACAAGGGATATCAGTTCAATTCTTAACGTAATTTTCTTCTTTAAGTTTTCAAATTATACTTCGAGTGTACTTAATTCAAGCATATTTGTTTGTCTAGTCAACCAAGATCATGTGACTGGATCCAACTCTTCTAAATAATGGAAATAAACATGCGTGTTTTCTGTCAGTATACACCAATGAAATTACAATCACACATTCACCGGGCTAAATAAGATTGAAGAAAAAGTCCGATATCATCCGCAGCACTAGACTGATTCAATTCACATACCGTTGTAAGCCCATGAGCAAGGGGAGAACCCCCGCCACAGGGAAGTTTTTCAAGACGATTTCTTGCCATTGATATTGACCTAGAAGGTGGCAACAGAACTTCAGCAGCATCTCCTCGGAAGGGAATGATACAGACCTGCAAAGTTTATCATTGAAAAGAATAAGAAATTTCCTATGGTCTCCCAAAATCATCCATGCTGAGGAGACAAAGCTCATAGTTAGGACCCAAGGCTCAGTTAACAGTTTAAATAATTTACTATATTAGGACCGAATGCTCAGTGAACTATTTAACATACAATGAAGGACTATAGTAGTAAAATTTGGGCCAAATATCACATTCAGTGTTAACAGCATACAGTACTTTAATGACTGAAAGTTGACCTGATCTCTGCTTGTATAACTCTCTGCAAGTAACTTAAGTGCTGCTCCTTTGGCATTCTGCATTCTATTCAATGCCATACTCCCACTAGCGTCAACTACAAATATCACCTGAAAGAGACAAATCCATCAAGAGTAGGATTTAATAAATACTTTGTCTACTTGTGTTATTTCCTTTCAGTAGAAATCTCAAATATCATAACCATGGTTCTCGATATACCATTTGCTCATTAACCACAAAATTTCTATCAAATATTGAGATTTATATAACAGCTTAAGCCTTAAGGTACCAAAGGCTAGCTTTAAGTAGTCTAGTTAGAATATTACCATACTTCGATCAAAGTTTTCAAGATCTACAAGTTTGAATGAACAATATCAAAGTCATAACCATGATTCTCAATGTATCATGTGCTCATCTACCACGGATTTTATATCAGATAGTAAACTATAGATATCAATTAGGATACCATCGGTAAGATTTAAGAAGCTAGTTTGAATAGAAGCTTCTATCCATATCGTGAATGAAGTTTTCAAGATCTGCAAGTTCCAATGAACACTATCAAGGGTGAAGTTACTATAGGACTATAGGTTTCATCATGCCAATCTGTTGCTTCTTTTTCATGGTATCAGATGAAAGACCTAGTTTTGCGCATTGAGGAACAATATAAATTACAAACTAATGCTTATTTTATTTGTTCTATATCAAAAAAATTATAAGGAACGTTGACACATAGGTACCTTAACAAGAACATAGCTTCAAAAAACAGATGTAGACTTCAAGAAGGTAATCAACAAAAGAAAATTAGCTTTACCAGAGCTCCTGCTTTGCGTGCCATTCTTTTGGCTCTCATGTCAGTTTTCTCTACATAAACCTTCCGAGTTTTTTGGACATCCTGTGCTCTTCGTAACTTCTGATATGGTGCAGCAGCTCTTAGAGTTGCATCAACTGCCAATCTCTTCACTGGACCCTGTTTAGGTCAAACATACTTGTTAGAAGAGATAACCAAACATTATTTTTGATAAATGATATATCCTTCGTTGTTTACTGTATCCATTAATTTAATCAATTATGTGAGGGAAATCAATAAACTAACCAGACTAATGGAATAACAAAGGGAAAGAACCAGTAACCTTTGGAAGCATTGGCTTTATATATCGACCTCTATCTTCAGAGAAGATGACATTCTTTGCTCGTCCAGCTTTTCCTTTGCGCCTTTGTGCTTGTTGTGCAAAGAAAAGAAGTTTTTCATCCACTAAACCACCTTCAGCGTCAAAAATAAACTCGTCAGGTATTTGATCTTGTTGCTGCTCATTTTCCTCATCTTTCTCATCCTGTAATAAGAGTAAAAAATCTGGTCAAAGATATCAATCATCCCGCTTCCGTCCACTCCCAGCATCTTGTTGGTTGAGGAAGAAAGGAGCAAGTAGGTAATAAACCTCCCACTCCCACTCCACATCCCCAAAAGAGAGAGAGAGAGAGAGAGAGAGAGAGCAGAGAGAAAAACATTTCTTGTCAACAAACCTCTTGATCTTCTTGCTCTTCTTTTTCTTCTTCATTTTGCTCTTCTGAAGAATCTTGATTTTGGGGAGGGGGAGGAGGAGGAGGTGGCTGCTGGTTTTGCTGGTCTGGTGGGTTTTCCATTATACTCGAACGTGGGAGGATGACTAGCTCTACCTGCATCACTGGATTTATTAGCATATATACCAAATCGCTTGCCAAGGAAAGAGTCTTCTGGATGGATAAGCAAAGCTCCAAAAAAAAGCCTAACAGATGCAACCTTACTGCGATGCATGAAGCGGAAGTAAACCTGCCTGAGAGTTAACATACTGAAATGAGATGGGATGTTTATTACCAATAGCAATCTTCAGTCAAGAAACATGTTAGAACATTGGTTCCACCATGTTGTGCATTCAGCTAACTTAATTCCAGAACTAATTAATAAAGGGAGATGGTTTCATCCAAACTGGTATTTAACACCGGTGGTCCCAGATGACACAATGTTATGAAATAAATCAAAGTAACAAAAACGTTATTACAACAATCCTCCTTTCCAAATACTTAAAACACATCATATTAAATCGTGCACAGTTGATGAAGAAATTTGAATGTACCACAGAGCTTTATACTTTGAATGCAGCAAGGAACTTCATTTTCCAAAGAATCTTGTAATCTACCAGAATCAACACTATGAGCCTCATCAACTAAATATTTCAGCCACAACAACGGTTCTACTCTTGAAATAGTCTACGCAACAGAGAGTAATATCATCAACTGAAGCCCTTACCAAAATAACAAAAAACCAAAATATCCAGAAGGAAGGGAGAAATCAAAAGGTCTGTTACTCTTTTCTTAATTTCAAAATGGAAATTGATTTTTATGCCTCAAGCTGCTGATAAACAGTATGTTATGTTCTCCAAATAGCATCAATTTAAGAACAAAAAACACCAAGAGACAGGCAGAGAACTGAACAAAGATGTCTATGCAAATCTTTTGGCAAGGACGTGTGCGAAGCCAGATATACAATATCACAATTCAGACAACAAAGAATTGAACAAAACAAAATGAATAGTTGTTGTTTGGTTATGTAACAGTATGAGAATAAGGCTAAGGAAACACCAAACCAGCAAATACTTACAGCTTTTTTCAGGTCATCAACATTTACTCTCTCACGTCCATCGATGGCAGCTAAGCATTTGGCTACACGAGCAGCATATAGTTCAGCTCGGTGCCCCTGTATTCGAATAACGGATAATAGAATAAGTGTGTATATGTTAGAATCAACATAAAGAAAGCATTGAATATGTAGCAATATTAAATGAAATAGCCCTATCATCTTCTTTTCTAACTTCAAGTCGATAGAGTTATAAGGTGGCATCCTTAGTCAGTCTTGAGATAGTGTGAATCAAGATCAGCTAAGACTTCTACATGGAAAACTCAAATTCGTTGCATACTATAGTTTTTCTTCAATATTACATTTTATGCTCTATTCTACTGGGACTTTGAAGAACCCTCTCAACTTAAGATGTCAATAATAGAAGTAGTCCTATGTAGGACGGATTACTTTGATATATTTAAAGCTATTCCCGAAACTTAAGGTTCAGTGTAGAGCACTTCAACAGCAATTGAGAAGGATTTCCATATTTACCTGACAGCCACCACGGATGGCTTCCATGACCAGGTATTTTAGTTGATCTCTACTGATTGTGACATCCTTTAGATACTCCCTTGCCAAAATGATCTGCAGAAGAGCTATCAGACCATAGGTTGACATAGAGCAAGTTAAAGTAAGAAACACACGTGAGCGAAGATAACGGCGGACAATAAAATTCAACAAGAAAGACTTCTAGTTACAACAGAAGGATGTACGAAAAAGTTAGCTATCAAACATTTTTAGGTTATGCTAGGTCTGTCACCACGTTTCATACACAAAACAAATGAGAGTTGATGGGAAAAGACAGGAATCTGTCAAAACAAATGAGAGTTGATGGGAAAAGACAGACGAATTTGTTCAGGTGGATAAAGATCAATGACAAACACAAGCATAGGAGAAATGGTGTGGTGTTCTAGCATCTAATGTACCATAATCTTCCAACGCCACTTAATGGTCAATGACCTAGAGCACCTGTTTTCTTTTCAGCACATAATACCTGTGTTTTTCCGCTGTCTGTTTCTTCATTCACCATTTTAAAAACCTCGTCACTACACTCCTGAAAACGTGTTGCTATCTCTACAGCTGCAACACGATCTTCAAAACTCATTGGAAGATCTGCACTGTAGTAGGATTCTATGATTATTAATTCAAGAAGACAACTGAACCTAACGGCAGGTGAAACAGGAAAAGAAGCACAAGGATCATATGCACCTTAGAATTTGCTAGAAACCAGAAATAAGAGTTCATGAGGTTGAAACAAAATATACTTATACCTAGCCACTGGATTATTCACCAAACATAGACATATCCTGAAAAGGGTTTTGCATAGCTATATCAAAGACAATTTTGTACCTTAAATTAATTGCAATACGGTCCAAAAGATGTTCACGAACTGCACCCTCTTCAGGGTTATATGTAGCAATTAGTAGTGGTTTGCATGGATGGCGAAAGCTGATTCCCTCTCTTTCTACAGTATTGACTCCCTCAGTCAATACATTAAGAAGTAGGTTACTTATACCTTCATCTAATAGATTGATCTCATCAACATATAGAACTCCTCGATGAGCTTCTGCAAGGAGGCCTGGTTGAAAGACAGTGGTTCCTGATTTCACGGATTCCTCAACATCAACAGAGCCAATCAATCTATCTTCTGTGACACCAAGCGGAATCTACAATAAAAATGTATGTAGGAAAATTTAGGAGACAAAAGAACAATCTCTACGTTGGAAAAGTATTTAGTGCAAAATTACCTGAACAAATGGAGATTTGACTATCTGGGTCTTGATATTGCCCTCAGAATCATATTCTACTCTGTCAGCTAGCCTGTCTTCCCACCTAAAGGCTATCAAATACATTTACTGTTCTCCAAGGAAATAAAAGCAAAGACCGGTTTAAGCATAAAAAGGTTGAAATAATCTGGACCTTTGATGTTTTTCAGTGGGAATTGTGATGTGTAGAGAAACACTAATGAGCTAGGGTGCAAGAAAAAAGCTACTATGGAACAGAGAGATGTCTGGTAAATTAGAAACCAGGAAAAACAAAGCTCTTGATGAATTGCTAGCCCTGGAACAATCAGCTGAAAGCAGACCAGCATCAACAGCAGAGTCAGCTCAAATGCAAAACCTGAGAGTCGAGCTGCAGAAGTTGGCAAAGGCATAAGAAACATCTTGGAGACAAAAGTCTAGGTGTTTATGGCTCAAAGAGGGGGACAGGAATACAAAATACTTCCAGAAGGTGGCAAATTCTCAGAGAAGATACAACAACATCGACAAACTTTCCGTGGGAAGTGAAATCATTGAAGACCAAGAACAAATAAGGAAGGAGATTTCGGACTTCTATGAAAATCTTTACACTGAACAAGAACCATGGAGACCAAGTGCAAATTTTGAAGGGCTAGCCAATATAACAGGGGAGGAAAGTATGAGATTGGAAGGTATATTTGAAGAAGAAGAAGTGTTCGCCGTAATCAAGTCATGTTCACCAGACAAGGCACCCGGCCCCGATGGTTTTACAATGGCTTTCTTTCAAAAATCTTGGGGGTTTATTAAATCAGATGTTATGGGGGCTTTAAACTATTTCCACCAACATGGTAGCATGGTCAGATCTAGCAATGCATCCTTTATTGCTTTGGTGCCAAAGAAAGGAGCAATTCACCTAAAAGATTATAGGCCAATCAGTCTAATTGGGAGCGTTTACAAGATCGTGGCCAAAGTGCTTGCAGAAAGGCTCAAGGTTGTAATGGGAAAACTTGTTTCCAATCATCAAAATGCTTTCATCAAGGACAGGCAAATCACAGATGCGGCTTTAATTGCAAATGAAGTTCTGGATTGGAGAATAAAAAGTAAGGAACCGGGCATCCTATGCAAACTAGACATAGAAAAAGCTTTTGACCAACTCAATTGGTCATACCTCTTCTCCATTTTAAGACAAATGGGTTTTGGAGAAAGGTGGATTAAATGGATCAAGTTCAGCATCACCACAGTGAAGTATTCAGTTCTAGTGAATGGAAGTCCAGTTGGTTTCTTCTCACCACAAAAGGGGCTCAGGCAGGGAGATCCCCTCTCTCCTTTTCTTTTTATGTTAGCCATGGAGGGCCTTAGTAATATGTTGGATAAGGCCAAGCAGCTGCAATGGCTAGATGGTTTTAATGTTGGCACAAAGGACACTGTTAATGTCTCACACTTACTGTATGCTGATGACACCCTTGTTTTCTGTGGAGCAAATAGATCTCAAGTTCTTTACCTAAATCTAACACTGCTCATCTTTGAATCACTTTCGGGCCTTCATATAAACATATTAAAAAGTGTTATATTCCCTGTTAATGAGGTTTCAGACCTAGAAGAGCTTGCAGGAATACTTGGTTGTAACACTGGTTCCCTCCCAACCACTTATCTTGGACTAACTCTGGGTGCAGCATTTGGATCTACATCTATTTGGGATGGGGTGATTGAGAAGTTCGAGAAAAAGTTGGCATCTTGGCAGATGCAATATCTTTCCATGGGTGGGAGATTGACACTGATTAACAGTGTGCTAGACAGTATTCCAACTTACTACATGACTTTATTTCCCATACCTAGCAAGATATTGAAGCCGCTTGATAGGATCAGGAGGAATTTCTTATGGAAGGGTAACAATAAGGATCACAAGTTTCACATGGTGAAGTGGATTAAATTGGTAAGGCCAAAACAAATGGGAGGATTGGGCATAAAAGATTTAGCACTTCACAACAAATGCTTACTCATGAAATGGATATGGAGGTATACTTAGGTGGATCAAGCTCTATGGAAGGAAGTAATCAAGGCAAAATATGGAGTCGAAAATCATTGGTGCTCCAAGCTGTCCAACTTCCCTCATGGTGTAGGCGTATGGAAGAGTATATGCAAGCTTAAAGATGAGTTCTTTCAAAACACTCGGTTGGTAGCAGGTAATGGTATACATATCAGGTTTTGGAAGGATAGGTGGCTGGACAATATCATTTTGATGGAGGAATTCCCTAGGCTGTTTCAAATTGCCCGTGCACCAAATTCTTCCATCTCTCAGAATAGGGAAGACAACACCTGGAATGTACTTTTCAGAAGGAACCTATAGGATTGGGAAATCGAAGAAGTGGTCAACTTGTTCTCTAGGCTAGAAGGCCAGGTGACAAATGTCCAGGAAGCAACAAGTTAAGGTGGGATAATGACAAGGATGGTAAATACTCGGTGAAAGCAAGCTATGTAATCTCAGTTGCTTCTAATGGAGTGCTTGATAACTGGCCATGGAAGTTCAAATGGAAGACAAAAATCCCACCAAAGATCATATGCTTCAGCTGGACAGCTCTTCATGAAGCTTGCCTTACTCAAGATAACCTTAAGAAAAGGAAATTTCAAATTGCCAACGGATGTTACATGTGCCATCAGAACGTTGAGTCCAACAATCATCTATTTTTGCATTGTAAAGTTGCTGCCGGCTTATGGAGTTAGGAGTATGTTTCTGTCTATATTTGATACTAATTGGGTAATGCCACATAACACCAAAGAGGCCTTTGAGTGTTGGTGCAATTAGAGAGTTAGTAAGGCCATCAAGCCAATCTGGAAGATGATACCTTCTTGTATTTGTTGGTGTGTATGGTCTGAAAGGAACAACAGATGTTTTGAAGGTTTATCAACTCCAAATCACTCCCTTAAGGCTAGGTGTCTTTTGTATCTATATAGTTGGCATAACCTTTCACCCTTCCCCTGAGAACTTTTTGAACTTTGTTAGCTCTCTGGTACTAGTGTAGCCTTTTGTTTTGGAGCTAATGTACTTCTGTCTTTCTCTAACTTTTGTACTATTCTGCATCTTCTTGATGCCAGCAATGAAATTTCTTATTGCTTCATCAAAAAAAAAGAAAAAAGCTACTATGGAACAACAGGTTTCAATTTAAATGATATCAAACAAAGAAAATATTGATTCCACTGTTAAGGTTGAATATAGATGCAAGCCCGTAAATGGTAATGCAATCCTGCTTCAAAACACATAACCTCACCACCTCCTCTTCGTATAAAAATATTCCTTCAGAAACAAAAACTTTTGACAAAACAAAAAAGCTAGGTATATAAGCTAATAGAATATGCAATAAAACTTCAGACTGAACTAGATGAACATAAATTAGTAATAACTAACAAACTTTCAAGAGCCACTCTTGAAGTTCTTTTGATATATACTTTACTTCCAATGTTGTTTCAATAGTTCTATGTCATGGCATTTCAAATGCTATCTGTAATACATAAATATTTAAAATTCAGTTAGCTTACTCTTCAGGACAGTTCGGATCAGCATTGGCCATTGAGCCAGCAACTACTTCAATTGGTGGCAGAATAGCATGCAAGCCACGCGCCATTACAGTTTTTGCTGTTCCACGCTTCCCAGATATTGCAATTCCTCCTATCTCACGGTCAATGGCCCCAAGTAAAAGAGCAGTTTTAATAGCATCCTGCATAAAATTGGTCTCAGAATAGACATTATAATGAAAAAACTAAGTATCCATGAAACTTAATATTTTATATCCATGTCAAACATGTATAAAAGGAACTATTATAAATTTAAACATCACAAGAGCACCGAATACAAAGTCATGACCAACTTCTCTACAATGATGAAGTTATATCTTGGGCAACCTTGTATGCACGGCAAAAACAACATACTTGTGTTGATATATTTCATGAAAGGCTATGCATTCTATATGTTTGATTATACCCCCTCCTTTTCATTTTACTTCTTCATAGTTAAATTGACACTTCCCATAAAAACTATTTATTAGGAGTTTATTTTACTAAATTATCCTTATAATTATGTTTTGGAAATCTGAGTTTGAAGACTATTACTTTATATAGTTATTTAGTGATAAGGGTCGGAAGAAATAATAAATCTCTCTTGATCTGCTAAAATGGTCAAGTAAAATAAAAAAGTTATTTTTAATATAAGAGCCAAGTAAAACAGAATAGAGGGAGTATGCTAAAGATAAAAGTATATTTTGGAAAAAAAACTCAAATATTAAACATGATCTAACACGTAGATTGCAACCCTTTTCACTTAGTTAGCTAGGAGGAAATATTACCAAATTTATAAACATAATAGCAAGCTAAAGAAGGAAACAACTTAACATTATTTAGATACATGGTTTAGATACTTAACATTAACTCTGTTGCTAAAAATATTAATATTACTATATCCCAATTTCTTGACATAAACATGATCTAACACGTAGATTGCACCCCTTTTTCACTAAGTTAGTTAGGATGGCAAGTTAAAGAAGGAAACAACTTAACATTATTTAGAAACATGGTTTAGATACTTGAAGTAGATAATAAGGTAACAAAATTAGGTATGGTCCTATATATATTCACTTGAATTAACTTCAAAAATCAGAGCAATAATTTGCAGAAACTAAATTGGCATCTTTTTTAACTTCATACTTCCTTCTTTCAGTACTTGTTGCAAACATTTTCAACTTTCAAACGTCTTTGTGTGACCTCACAGCAGATGAACAATTAATAACAGGTATATGTAGACAAGTGCAAGATCAAACATTTTGTTTAACAACTTTCAGACAAATTTTACCTACTCATCCATATGTCCCTGAGGAAGTAACACGGGCTGCTATCAGCCAATCATTAAAAAATGCTAACGACAATCATGCTTTCAAAGTGAAGTCTAAAGCACAAGCAAAAGAAAAAGTAATCCAAGATTTATACACTATTTGTGACACTGGTTATGGATTGTTGACAAGCTTGCTCCAAGATTCTATCCAATCATTAGCTAAAAAGGATTATAATGGATTGGAAAATGACCTTACAAAATGTCCTAGGTTTGTGAGTGACTGTCAGAACGCACTTGGTGACAAGGGAACTCCTGAAATGGTAGATAGGAGTAGAAAACAATTTGATCTTGTATTAATGGCAAAATTTGTTGAAGGCTTCATTCAACATTAGATAGTTTATATGATTGTTACAAATAAATTTGTCTTTCTTGAAAGCTAGTAACTTATCAAGAGGGAAATGATATTCCAATAAATCATTCTTATTTCTCAAGTGACTTATTAAATCATGTCTAAGTTTATCATTTTCACTTCAGCTTTGGCATATTCTTCTACTTGTTAGAATTTGTTTTCACAACTACTCATCTATTACCTTTCTATGATCTTAATTAGTAAGGTGTAAGTTAAAAACGAGGCTCAAGATATATCATATTTATAGAAGAATGGACACCTAGTTGTTAGTCTCAAGTTCTTAAAACTAATGTAGATAAGGAAAGACATAAGGAAATAAATTGATCATGATCCTTCATTCTTCTTTTCGAGACCCTTGATCAATGGTGTACACACGATTTCTCATAAACAGATTTCAGATCAAGATTGAGAATGAACTTCGTGACCGTTTTTCTTTTGTTAGGTGGATATGGTCACGCTCAATGGCATATCCACATTGAGTGAAAAAGATGTGCCAATTGCTTTATTTGTTCTTCTATAAGCGTTTAGTACTGTTATGTGCCAATTGCCCCACATCGCCCGCATAGGGCAGCGACTTGGAGTAGTGGCCTGGACCCAAGAAGGTTCCCATCCATGACCAGTGAGCTCATTGGTTCTCAAGTGGGCGCGATTGTTATGTGCCAATTGCCCCACATCAGATAACCAGAGAAATTCTAATGCGTTCATAGGCTAAATGAGCCCTCCCACCTATCATACTAGCCTTTTGGGTTGCGCTCTCCCACCAAGAATGGCATATTTCTTATATACTCTTTCTATATGAATTTTAGTTTTGTGCATTGTTAGTGTAAAAAATATTCTACACTATCACGTAAACTTGACCCGTTAGTATACAACAGACTAGTATTTTGGGTTTGCTCTCCCACCAAGAATGACATATTTCTATATACTCTTTCTCTATGAGTTTAAGTTTTGTGCATTATTAGTATACAAAATATTCTACACTACCAGATAAATTTGACCTGTAAGTGTACAAACTATTTTACACTATCACGTAAACTTATATTCTACACTATCAGGTAAATTTGACCTGTCAGTGTACAAACTATTTTACACTATCATGTAAACTTATATTCTACACTATCAGGTAAACCTGTCAGTGTACAAAATATTTTACACTATCACGTAAACTTATATTCTATACTATCAGGTAAATTGGTAAATTTAACCTATATTCTACAATATCACGTAAACTTAGACCTATATTCTACAATATCAGGTAAACTTGACCTATATTCTACACTACTTCTACACTATAGGTAAACTTATATTCTACACGATCAAGTAAATTTGACCTATATTCTACACTATAAGGTAAACTCATATCGTACACCATCAGATAAACTTATATTCTACACCATGAGCTAAACTATGAGCTAAACTTAACCAGGTTACCCAATTTTTTCTTTTTCAATTTTTAGCAGGTCAAATTTACCTAATAATGTAAAATATTTTGTACGCTACAAAACTTAAACTCACAAACATGTATCACTTATGCTAGAAATATCTTTCATTCTTTCTTAGCGAACAACTAATATGAAACGAAGAGAATATAATTTACCTGACCAACAACAGCAGCAAGAGGAAAATACTGTCTGCCGAAAGTCACATCCTTCTGTGATTTCTTCTTCTTCTCAGAATCTTCTTCTGCTTCAACAACAACTGCACCATTAGCTGAATCAATTGTTGCAGTTGCATTTATACTCAGCCTAAATTTCAATGCTTTTCGCCTCGAAAAACGTGTTGGAAATGATGCAATTATTGGAAATGACGACCGTAAACTTGCATTATATGTAATTATTGAAGTAGTAGTAGCAGTAGTAGATGAATATGAAGAAAATGCCATTAATTTTTTTAATTTTTTTTTTATAGCATTGAAGAAGAGTACTTTTTTGAGTTTCTGTTATCTATTTTTTGTTATCTGGTTGGATTTTCTATTCTGTCTGGCGGGTGATAGGTAATCGGGTCGGGAAGGATATGAGTGAGAGTCCAAACAACCTAAATTCTGATAATTTGAAGCTTAATTATTAAAAACAAAAGAAATTGATATTTGCATAGTTACTGAAAAAATTTGATTTTAAATCTGTTGAGATAGATAATTAATTATCCATACATCTAACGAAATTACATTTTTTACTTTGTAAAGGGGATTCTTTGTTAAATGGTCTTTTCAAATTTTATTTTTTTTAATTAAATAGACTACATATTTTTTTCTAAAGGGAAATAACTCATTCTTTAGACAGGTTTATTATCTATCCGATCGATATATAGACAGATCGATTATCGATTCGACTTATATATGGACGGATCAATTATCGATTCGATTTATATATAGACAGATCGATTATCAATCTGACAGATGAGAAAATAGAAGTAGGTCATTTTGCTAATTCGAAACTTGGAGAGGCTTAATAGCCAAATTTTTTTAGTAGGCTATTTTGCTAGTTGGAAACTTGAAGAGATTTAATAGACAAATTTTCTCTTTGTAAAGATATAAAATAAGCTCTCAGTATATTTTTTGATTTTGAATTTTTCAAGATAGAGTACTGTTTGAGTTTCTGTTATCATTTACTTTTATCTTGTTGGATTTTCTATTTTGTCTGGCGGGTGACAGGTAAGCGGGTCGGGTCGGGTCGGGTTGGAGTTCCGAGGTCCAATATGAGTGTGGAGGGGTCCAATAAAAGTAAGGAGGTGAAGAGTGGACATAAATGTGCCACGTGTACGAGTTGGCAATAGACTAAGGGGTAGTTTGGTAAAAGGTACTATCTCCGTACAATGGCAGAGCTAAAATTTTTATTAAAGGAATTCGAAATCAGAAATTTGTCGAAGAAGGTTTGGATGAAACTCTGGCCTAAATGTGGCTCCGCCACTGTCTCCGTTTCAATTTATTTGACTTATTTTGACTTGATTTTGAATTTGAAGAAATTAAAGAAAATTTTTAAATCTCGTAAACTTATATGAAAGATATGTTAAATGTATTAAAATGCTCGTCAATCTTGTAATCATAAATATATCGTGTGAAAAATTAAAATTAAGAATTTATCAAAAAAAAAAAAAAAAAGAATTGGTAGTTGAAATATTAAACTCATGAAAAACGATAGCTTGCGATGTAATATTTTTTTACCATTAACTTTTATTTTTTACCGTGAGGTGAACTAGCGACTTTGTAGTAATTTTTTGTTTCAAATAGAAACTTAGCTATGATCATTGTCAAGTATAAACTAAATTAGATTGTGGAATAATTCACTTGAGATTTTGACCGTGCGACGCAGTAATAAGTATTCCATCATTTTTAACAAGAGGTCTCGAGTTTTAACCTTTGGTATGGAGTTGTTTTTTATAGGAGTGCGCGAAGTGGGACTTTTCAATGCAAATCCGAATTAATCAGACCTTAAAGCGGGTATATATCATAGTGAAAATTTGAAATAAACTTGAATATTGATCAACTATCTTCCTTTATAGACAATTGTAATACTGTGTTTAACCCCCACCCCACCACCCACCCCGCCACCCCACTTTCTTTTCTGCATTTTGAAAACTTGCCAAAAACAACAACGAATTCAGTATAATCCGACAAGTAGGGTCTGGCGAGGGTAGGACGTACGCAAAAAACCTTTACTAATAAAAATGAATTATAAGACCTCTTTTTCAAGTTTTAATACAGCCATGAATGCTTCCTGAGGTACATCAACTCTACCAATAGCTTTCATTCTTTTCTTTCCTTCAGCCTGATGAAAAAAAATACAGGAAATAAATCGTTATGCGTAATCGCTCGACCCAAGTTTACATACAACAAGTAAACACGACAACCATAAGAAGCGATACGAGTACAAAAGCGTAGTTTACCTGCAACGATTTCACAAGAAAATAATTGAACAGTATTACCATCTCATATTAGAAGGGGAGCCTTGGAGTAACCGGTAAAGTTGCTGCCATATGGTCACAGGAGGTAACGGGTTCAAGCCTTGGAAACAGCCTCCGGTAGAAATGCAAGGTAAGGCTGCATACAATACACCCTTGTGGTGGAGCCCTTCCCCAAGACACCGTGCATAGCGGTAGCTTTAGTGCACCGGGCTATTACCATCTCATATTACTTCCTCCTCTTCAATATGAGTGTCTTAGTTTGAATAGATACGGAGTTTAAGCAAAGAGCGGAGACTATTGAATCTTCTGGTTTTAAACTATGTGCGTGATGTGCCAAGAAGTTCTCTGAATCTTTTGGTCTTAAACATGCTACATAGGATGTAGGAATTACCGAATTAGAGAGTTACCAAGCATAGAGAGACTAAAAAGGGAAGTAAGATACTTGGATTAAAACGGTGGGAGTAACAGATCAGGGAAGAGTGTCGATATAACTAGTTGATAAGTACTCTTACCACCTCGAGAATCTACGATTTCCTCCAAATTAAAGAGTCTCAGAACTGAAGGCCCAATAGCAATTGGAAACATGACCAGGCTAGGTACTGGATTTAGATTATACTACTTTTTCAAGATTTGCTAAAGAAAAAAATAATAACAGAAACACAAGCTAAAAGATGATGTAGCACCAGAAGGCAGAAGGGAGAACCGTAAAGGAGAGAAACACGAAATGGAGGGAAAAGGATCTTATCGAACCTAGTCACTTGTTGGGAAATAATGAGAAACAAGAAAATGGAGAAACCTCAGTGAAAACGTAAACGTAACACTCTACATTGGTTATCGGGGTAGTCGGAGAGGTCCAGGACTGAGATACCAGGTAGCCCTGAAGAGTCAACTCCAATTGATACAAGAAGGTTGTAGGAAAATTCTGATCGTGCATGGTGCCTGAATGTTCTAATATATGTGGTTGTCGGTGAGTGAAACCTCTGAACCGCGACATGGGAACACGCCTTAACGGATTTTCTCCACGGGAATATATCAAGCATCATGGTGGTGCTGGTTGATGCACAACATTTGGAGAAAGGAAAGCTCGGATATCCCTAGGGGACTGCCAATAAAGGGAAGATCGGGCTAATGCAGCATCGCTAAAAAATGCATGGCAATAATATTTCTCATCTATGTAACCAGACTAGTAATTTGAAATTTCTCATCAAAATTGTGATACAACGTGAGAAATAAAGGAAATGGGGACCGCGATTTAGAGAAAGTGTAAGAATGATCTAAACCTTTTTTAGTTGAACTTCATAATGTGAGCTTATCTATGTGATCTAAGAGATACTAGACCTATTTGAAGCTTCAACATCTACAAGTGTTATTCCTTGGGCATAAGACAGTCCCGAAGATGCCACGTGATTTCTAGTTCTGGGTAGTATAACAAACCTAACCGTGTAGCGCAACTCACAAAATGTGAAAATCATGTTGTAAATAATTTGATTTTCTTTGCACAATTAAGCATGAAACTGGTAACAGCACAAGCAAATACATTTAAGGAATACAGTCTAACCATCCATTATGAGGAACGGCAATTAACAAGGATATCACGTAAGGCACTTGTTTCTGGGAAAAGGAGTGCAAGGTACCTGTTTCTTGAGCAGTTTCTTTTTTCTTGAAATGTCACCACCTACATAAACAATATGGAATGTAGAACAAATTAAGAGATTCTAGATTCTCATCAGCAGCAGAATGAAAATTCTTACGAGTGACTTCGATATCTATATCGGACTGTTAATATCATCTTGTAATCTTACCATAGCACTTGGCAAGAACATCCTTCCTGATAGCAGATATAGCCTCGCTGGCAATAACTTTTGAGCCAATGGTAGCCTATCATGAGAAATTAAGCATTCAATAAAACTAATATGCTATGACAGGGATTAGCATTCACTGCAAAATTGCTTCACCTTGAATCCATGTTGACCAGATAAACACATAATAGCAGGTTGTTTAAATTTACTGATAGCTTTGATCCATAACGTGCATAGTTTTAGGTCATGGAGATTTATGTTTTGGTATATTAATAGCACAAGACTGTCTCTTTTGAAAAAAGTCTACTCCTCATACAAAAGTCTCCATGAATCAATCTTATGCTTTCTGAAAGTACACATTCAAACAAGCACATATCTTTTGTAGTACTAGAAAGAAAACCAAAGTAACTAAGAGTTTTTCCTTAATAAGAATCAAAGCACGAAAAGCATAGCAATGATATCCTAACATTATATATCATCGCAATGAGAAACCACCAAGAATAAATGAGAAAATCTTCTCCTCTTGGAATGAAAAAACAATGTGAAATATGAAAACTCTTTACAAAAATTCATTATCATAAAAAGCAAAAAGATGACCAATTCGTACTACCTGGATTGGTACTTTAAACATTTGTCTGGGTATTAGTTCTTTTAGCTTTTGGGTTAAAGCCCTTCCGACAGAATATGCCTGGACAAAAGGAGAGCAAATGTTACATCATACCTGTGCCAAGACAATAATGTCTCAAATAAGATGAAATAATTTCAGATTGGTAAATGAAGTAGAAAGTCAAGATACCTGCAAACTGTAGACTCAATTAATAATCATTTTTATTTTTCCACAAAGGTTGAAGATTTCAATAAACAGTAAATAAGATTATAGGAGGAAATGACTTGGATTCCATCAATAACGAAGAAAAGAAAAAGCTTTAAACAATTGCCTGCCAGTCTATTTTCAGGTACCTAGTGAATGCTCCCGTGAAAGACAACTTATATTCTGTTAACCTATATTCATGAGGCATGTATGTGGAGTTCTTCCGAGTTAAGTGCAGTTAACTGTAGCTGACATTGGATAATTTACTTTTTACATTATTTCCATGAGAAAAAACTCCAAATCTTGTCATCAAGATAATTTAACACCGTCACTACTGTCAAGGAAAAGTGCACCAGAAGAACTTTATGCAGTAGGTTCTTCTCTTTTACATGAATTTGCTTTCAATTTTAAGCACAAACACATGTTAGTAGGTACTTCCTTACCTTATCTTTATGTACAATTGTTGCCAAGGGTTCGACACGATCACCATTAATGAGAATATCAAGCTTTATCAGATCACTTTCTGTATACCTGGCAGGCACAATAGAGTGGATATCTCATAAGCAAGTTATCTGCAATTCATGAAATAAAACAGCAATAATCTTTGAGAATCGATGAAAATATCTTTTTACGCATCCAGATATTCCATTAATTTAGTTGTGGATCAAGCTAATGTGTAATTTAACTGTAAGCATTCATGAACAAAAATACCAAACGTACACATGATTCAGAACATCAAACTAAATGTGTGCCTTTGACACACTCAGCAGAAATAGTGAGAGCTCTCTTCAGATATACCTACCATGAAGGTCACATGTAAAAGAGTTCTTAACTTTAATGTGAAGACACAGAGTGTCGAAAAGTCTGACCACTGTATAACTGTAAGGTTTAGAATGTTGAAGTCAAATTCATGATACAAAAACAAAGAAGTAAAAATAACTAGATTGCAGCGGTTGCTTACGACCTATTAACTTTTACAATTTTTTCATGGAATAATACTAGGGATCTTCTTTCTGCAGCAAGATCATTTGGTTCAAGTTAACAATTTTTTTACGCAAAAGCAAAAGAAGTTCCTATAGGCTGATTTTGTGTGGAAAGAGATTTCATAATGTTCTCCTTTATAAGAGGAAGTGGAAAGGTACAAAAGAAAATGTGAATACAAATTTGTCTCCCTTACCTTGGAAAAAATTAACCAACTGAATGTTCATTACCCGAATTAAATCAATCGTGCTAGAAGCATGATTTCACTATGTTCAGTAAGAACTTAAAGTGAAAATAAGACATGGGGTTAATAGCTATAAGTGTGTGTAAGTTTTCAGATTATTAGGAGATCAAATCATTAGAGATAGACTTGACTCTGCATATTATATTGACTTACCCGATGAAGGAGTATTCCATGCTTGCATAACCTTTGCTTCTTGACTTCAGCTGATCAAAGAAATCCCCAACCATCTGATGAAGAAAATTGACACATCATGACTGGGCAAAGAAAGATACAGCTCAACATTGATACACGTGCTCACATAAAAACAAAAGAACAGTGGAATTCTTCCTTGATAAAAAACAAAAGAAAACAAAATTCCACATGGAATCCTTACAAAATGAATACACAGCATATATTGTGAAGTACCAAAACAACTAGTGAGAAAAAGACAGCCGCTCACATTTTACATCCTCTGGATTGAAAATTACCCTACCCCTTTTACAATCCACAAAGGATGCTGCATCAGGGCACTGGTTAACTAGTTATAAAATAGTACCTCAGCGAGTGGCAATTCATATATGATTGATGCTCTATTCTCGGTAATATACTTCATCTCTTTGAATATTCCTCGCCGATCTTGAGCAAGTTCCATAAGAGAACCAATATAATCTTTTGGTGTGAGCAGCTCAATCTGAGTGGAGAAAAATCACAAGCAGATGCCCAACTAGTTAGAAGTGAGACGGCATCAAAAGACAAATTTTACAAGAGTCGGGAATTCAGAGAGCAACCCTAACAAATGGCTCCTCAATTGACCGTCTTTTTCCAGGTTCAGGAAGCAAAGATGGATTTGAACACTCAACCTGAATCAGATCAGATGCATGCATATAAAAACATAGCATCAAAAGACAGACTCCACTAAAAAGTAGCAATATTGGAAAATGAACGTAGACAACTTGAACGGATGAAAGCTTAAAAGATGAAAAGCAACACTCCAGGTTATAAAAGATAAAGTTCCTCAATTAGAATGACCTTTCTTTTTTGTGTATCATAAGTTCCTCTTGTAAGTTTTCAAATTACATAAACCTCCCCAGTCTTGTCTAACCAGAGGCAGGCAGATTCAGGATTTGAAGATTGAAGGTGACATGATTTATCAGTCTAAATGACAACATCAAAAATCTGATTGTCCTTTCACTAGAAGTTGAAATAATTGACTCTTGTAACTGCCTTACTGGTAAAAGCCATCATATTTCCTATTATGCTATATGGCATAGACAGAATACAAAAGTCTACGGTTTCACGAATGCAAGCAGATATTTCACAAGGTTGTCTAAACCCAAATAATTTAAAAGAATCCGCAGTCAATTCTCCTCATACCAGAAATACATTATCCCATTTATAATAACCTTTAAAAAGTCCACATTTAGAGCTAAGCTCTGCCAATTTCATTGGAACAAATAGGCACAACTCAGAATAAAAAGTTTGAATACATGAAAAGAGATGTTACAGTTTCACCATCTATACAATTGACTCGGTAAACGACACTTGGGGCTGTAGTTATCAGAGACAAATTGTACTCGCGCTCGAGCCTTTCCTGGTGAAACAAAAGTTTATCAGAGCACATGACAGCACAGCCATCAAGGTAAAAGAAAACCAAGTTATTAGCAGGGAAGTTAACACAAACATTATTCTGACCTGAACAATTTCCATGTGAAGAAGACCCAAAAACCCACATCGAAATCCAAAACCCATAGCACTTGAAGTCTCTGGCTCAAACTACAAAATTAGAATCATGAGAGAAAATTCCTGCATAAATTTGCAACTTTCAAGTTCATGAAAACTATCCATAACAATTGCCACATCTCTCATTATTTCAAACACATTGTTATAAGTGAAAAGGAAGATAAAATGGCTAGTACACTAGAATATGCATAAATCTGCAAGTAATAGTTGGCAAAGAACCATAATAGGGTCGAATTCGTGTGAAAGCATAAATCTGAACAAAACTAACATTGCCAACATAAATTGGAAATCATAAAAGCCAGAGTAGAATAAATGACGCAAGGTGCAAAAGATTATGAACATTGACTACAATAATAATGCTCGACAAGTTTTCAAAAGTATTGCTATGAGAATGTTCAGGAACTTAGCAGAAAACTGTCATATTTATACTGCA
The DNA here is from genome assembly GCF_002878395.1 of Capsicum annuum. Taxonomy (NCBI): domain Eukaryota; kingdom Viridiplantae; phylum Streptophyta; class Magnoliopsida; order Solanales; family Solanaceae; genus Capsicum; species Capsicum annuum. The sequence goes on along the minus strand of NC_061115.1, from coordinate 1,153,590 downwards.
AGTCAATTTTTTAAACCTTTAATGCAGCATCATTAAGTTGCAATTTCTCCAACGCATCACGAAGCTCACTAAACCTGCGGGAATGTTGACAACCAGTTACAGGGGCAAATCTATTTGAATTCATATATATAAATAAAGTATTAAATAGAAAAATACTGGTCGGCATCAACAGGGAACAAGCCACAAAAAACCATTGGTGTAGCCTCTTTATATCCTGGTAGTGATTGTTCAGCTTTTCTTTGGAAGTGTGTTATAGTGTCACCCACCCTAGCATCAGCTACGGACCTTATGGAAGCTGAAAGAAAGCCCACCTGAAATGATAAACTGAAAAAGTGAAAATCTTACAATCCCATCATTTAAAGAGACCTGTTTAAAAATGAAGATTTGAAGGTACCCCAACATGATTTGTTATTGCTGTCAAATCAATTATTAGTTTCTTTTTCATTTTTCAATGATTTGCAATACTTTAATGCGATGATTTCTCGATAATTTTTTTGATAGGTCAGGGGTTCGAGCTGTGGAAGCAGCCGCTAATGCTTGCATTAGGGTAGGCTATCTATATCTAACGCCTCGGGGTGCGGCCCTTCCCCGGCTTCTCTAGCGCGGGATGTTTTGTGCACCCGGATGCCCTTTATTTTGGTGTCTAGGCCAGCTTATGAGCACCTACCTAACCTCCCACCAGCAAAGGTACCGAGTAACTCTAGCCATCACAGTTTAGGTAGATGGGAAGAAATTACCTAGTATTATTGTCATTGTTGGGCATGATTTCTCAATAATTAACTGTAGAAGCAAATCCATCTGTCGGTTTAGGTTGTAGCAGTCTGGGAACTCTAAATGTAGATGTGGTAGATAATTGCTTATTGTGTTTTTGACGAGAGGTAGATATTTTTTCTGATAAATAAGAAGTAGCAAAATTAAATTAGTCAGAGAAGATATTTTACCTCTCCAGCATATAGCTGATCAACTTGCAACTGGTTGGGAGATAAAACTCCTAATTCATCAGCATAATAATCCTGCATTTGTTGTAGTTGAGAATAAGCCAACAGGTATTTGTGATCTATCCATTAACCGAATAAGAGAAACGGAAAAGAAGGTCATCTCTTGTAGACTGGTAAGGAATTAAGAAAATCCTTGTAGATAAGAAAAGAGGATTTAAGTAGAGACTAATACAGCATCAGAACAAGATGCCTTCAGGATTTAACACATCGATTCTAATCAGAAAACTAATAAAAAGAAAAAAGAAAGAAGATAAACAGAGAAATAGTTTTCCACTGATAAGGCTGTATGTCAGAAAATGTCTAATTCTTTAAGACCTCAGGAGGTCAATGATATTACTTTATCAGATCCAAAGGGTTATTCAAGATTTGGAGGTTCTAGAATGAACTACTAATTCTATGGAAAAAAGCGTACTATTTCTTGTAGAAGATTTTCTTTTAACACACATTAGATGTTCTAGCATTGAACCCCTAATTGTATGAAACACAAAAAACTTATGAACTCTAAAAGATTACTTTTTCACACACATAGGTTTTAGCTGTACTGCCACGAACTGTTCTTGCCTTACATTCTCTTTGGGTGGCAAATAAGATCTTCCTTTTCGAACAATAAGTCAGACTATGACTCTCAACACCGGAGCACATAGAATCAGCAACTGTATCACAGAATATTAGGTGATGTTTTTCCAAATGGCCACCTGGTACAAAAGAAAAGGTAAAGCACATAATTAAGAAACCATACCTTCCCACTGGCCATAAAAAGCACTCTGTCACCTTTCTTAATAGTTCCATCAATGACTCGAAAATAGACAATAACACCCCGATATGGATCATAGTAACTGCAAAGGGGAACAAATTCAGTTAGTTATGAACTTAAAATATGCTATTCCAAAATTTACATCAATACATGTTAGCAGCTCTTAAAAAATTTTCACAACGTTAGAATTTTGCTTGCAAATATGTGTGACATCTTACAAAGTAAATATTAGATAACATCAGTAATGTTGAGATTAATATCCAGTATTTAACATTGAGTATTACAACAGATTCAAAATCTAATGAGTATTACCATGCATAAGCTATCCAATATCTGAAAATAGTAGTAAAATAACACTAGTATATTCAAAGGGCTATCAATCAGATATACCTGTCAAATATAAGAGCCCTCAGAGGCCTTCCAGCAGTATCACCTGGAGGTGGAATCCTCTGAACAATCGCGCTTAGAATTTCAGTAATACCTATTCCTTCCTATGAGGAGAAAACACGCATCAAATTCCACACGTTGTAATAGGGTAGTTGTTCAACCACTACTTCACATTTTCTTCTCTTTGGAGAAAAGTAGAATCGGCCATGTATTCTTTGAACATAAAGAATGGAAAATGAGTGTTACAAAAGAACTTACCTTAGCTGAGGCGTATATTGCATTGCTACAATCCAGGCCAACAATCTATACAACAAGACGAGTTGATTCTATGGTTAAATGTGAAGTTACAGAAGCGTCAAGTATCTTTTTCCTTCAATCATATCCTGACAGCTATACAGAAACCATTGACAGCAAAGCATGGAAAAACATGAATTATTAATAAAGGCGTTATAATGGTCATCTAACCTTAGAGAAAATTTGCAAAAAAAATATAGAGAGCAAGTAATACTAGTCATAACAGCATTAGTAATATTGAGAATGACAACCAGAGGGGTAGCAAGAATAATAGCCATAGCATATTGATTTAGTGGCGCAGACATTTATAATGGTACACAAATAGTTTCTAAAATTATAGCAACAGACACAAAAATCCTGACTGCATTTATACCAACAAACCAACCTCTTCTATCTCTTGACAAACACGACTTGGCTCAGCCCCTGGAAGATCAATCTTGTTCAAAACCTGAGGAGAAGAATCATATCTTGTAAATAAATATATAACTAAATAAGTACAAAACAACATGATTTGAAGATAACAATGACAAAAGAACTGAGGCTTCATAACGAATAACAAATGATGAGAGCGCCCCTGCATCCCGAGCATGATCTAGAGACTGGAGCACATTAAAAAATCAACAAACTAGTGTGTAGCGCTCCCTAACACACTTTGGAAACCCGCGAATAAGAAATGATGAGAGCAAAGACGCCCCTGCATCCCATGCATGATCTAGAGCACATTAAAAAATCAACAAACTAGTGTGTAGCATTCCCTAACACACTTTGGGAACCCTTAAACAGAAGCTACATAGGAGTCTACTAATTAGAAGCTCGGGTGACATTAAAAGGAGAGCAAAGAAAAGAGAAGGAACTCTTAAAAAATTTGGTTGCTGATGATATACAAGAGGAGCATCTTATATAAGATTCTTAGTATATGGACAATAAAGGTACGTATTTAAATTCCTACAATTGTATACAGTATATTCTAAAATGCTATATGTTTTACGGAACAATCTTCATAGGATTCTCAACTCAAGTTCAATTAATTAAAACAAGTATTGAATGAAGACACATTTTAATCTATAACTTAATCAATGCTGTGGACTTTCAACAGTCTGGAAACACAGATTAAGCGAGTTTAAAACCATTAATCATGAATTGCTTGAAACCATTAACAATAACAAATCCTGAAACACCAGAAATCAGCTAAGATTTGCCACAATTGAAACATCTGATATAGTTATGTGATTAGAATGTAAGTCACGATATATCAATGATACACATTAGCATTCCACCAGCTTACCGGGATGATCTCAAGATTGTTTTCCAATGCTAGATACACATTAGCCAGGGTTTGCGCCTCTACTCCCTATAACATAAGAACTCAACTTCAGATTTGGTCACTGCAAAGAGCTCCATTTATTGTATAAAATGAAATACAATAGTCATATTCTTTAATTATAGCAACTTATTGGAACTGCAACTTAGAATCATCATTATCGTATGAATTAAAAATATACAGGAGAGACGTTTTTAAACCTGGGAAGCATCAACAACAAGCAGTGCACCTTCACAGGCAGCAAGAGACCGAGAGACCTGATATTAGTGAAGAATTAATATGGCATCAAATGGAAATCAGTTTGTGTTTCACAGGAGATAAATCCACAAAATCAATCACCTTTGCACACAACAAATGCGGTATGCATTTTGGTGAATTAGTCTGCTAATTTATAGCATATTGGGTGACTCCACTAGGTTAGATGAAAGTCAGATAGTCATTAGAAAACAGAGAGCAAGGTTTAAGTGAAAATGCATTATTTACATTTCAACACCAATGTAAATGATCAGCGAGTCATGTCAACATTTCCAAAGCTAAATTATAACAATCGGTAAGGAGTAGGATATTTATAGTTGGACCCACATATATTTGAAACCGATCTCACTTGATTATCCCCTAACAGACAACTCAGAAAAGAAGTTTTACGAAAATATTAGAAATATATTGATCCCAATTTATGTGGCGGTTTTTGACTATGCCGGGAGTTTAAGAAAGAAAGAGGTTTTTAAAACTTGTGGTTTAAAATAAGTCATAGCCATACAAGTAAATTGAAAAATTTTAAGTTAAATTATTTCTAAAAAAGAAGCATGACATTCTTTTTGGGTGGATAAAAAGGAAAGTATGTCAAATAAATTAGAACAGAGGAAGTATTAGATAAATGCTATAAGTAAAATTGTTGGTCTCCGATCTCTTTCAAGATCAATAATTGTACATAATAGTAGGCTTAACCTCTACAATCTCTTTTGCTTTGGTTGACTCATTTCGAACGAACCAAATCAACAATAACACCCACCAATTAATGGCATATGTCATGGTGAATGCAACTTACAATTTGAATCCTTGATGAGCTATTCACCACACAAACCATACAATGTTGTTAGATTCAGATTGGATAAGAAATGATATAGTTTAAGTTATGACCAGGTTCAGCTTTGGTACATGAAGTCCTCAATTTAAGATGATGATGCAATCATTTCATATATAAAGGAAATTTTCCTGTAATATTGTTACAGGAGCAACACAGATTCCTTGTTGTTTTGACAACATCAATATCTAGCTCAGTAACCCGCTTATCCTGGAATATGAACCATGAAATAACAACCATATGCATACATAGTTTCTAGACTTTCTACATTATAAGATTAGGATGATTGGCAATTGGCATACTGTAAAATTGAGGGTTAGCACAAGACTTTCATGTTAAAACCGTCTCTGCCACATACCTCATACGAGAAATCTACATGACCTGGAGTGTCAATCAGATTAAGGCAATATGGTTCATTTTCATAAATGAAACGCATTCGAGCAGCCTGCAACAAAAATCTACATGAATTTCCTATGTTTGCATTACAACAACAACAATATATCCAGTATAATGCCACAAGTGGGGTCAGGGGATGAAAAGATGTACATAAACCTTACCCCTACCTTTCGTGGGCAGAGAGGTTGTTTCCAATAAAACCTCAGCTAAAGAGATGTAAATGAAGAAGGTTTGCAAAAATAAGCAAAATAACAAGATATAAGGCAAATGAGGCAGATAAACACGGATTGCAAATAGAATTATCAATACTGAGACAAAGAAGGGTTTCAAGACATAATTCAAACTTTGGTTGACACTAATTCAAACTTTGGTTGACACTCTTGCAACTTTAGTCAATTAACATAATACTGCTGTAAATAACATATACCATGGGACTTTTTTTTTTTTGACAATTGTGGTGTCCAGGCAGCTTTTGCGTACCTCGACAAAATCCACGGGATACCTGCCACGTCCCACTAGCAACAGATACCAAGTAACTTTGTCCACCAAGGCTAGGACAACTGGGAAGAATCACCTAGTTTTTTTGTCTCTGCTGCGATTTGAACCTGAGACCTCAGGTTCTAACCGACTTCATTGACCACTAGGCCACACCCTTAGGTGCCATATACAAGGGTGTCATATACCATGGGAATTTATTATGTATATTGTTGGTTATGTTGGTTAGCTCATCCATAACTAGCGCAAACAAGCATGCACTTGATGTAAATCCCTCTTGTAAGTTCATGCTTACGGAGAACTCCTGTGAATCTCCTACACACTTGTGACTGTTCCTTCATGGCATTTATATACTTGATGAATTTCTTTCTTCTCTAGTTCCCACCACATGATTTTCCTATCTTCATAAATCCTCAAACACACTATTATCTATACCAGAAATCTTACCCAAAGCTCACATTGACACCAAGTAAATATTTCTTTTTCCTTGTTGGGGTTCTGGAATAGTAATTACAATGTACCTGCAATTTGATAGTGATGCCTCTTTCTCTCTCCAAATCCATATTATCCAAAAACTGTTCCTTCATGTCTCGGCTCTCTACGGTTCCCGTCATTTGCAGTAACTTATCTGCCAACGTCGATTTCCCATGATCAATATGTGCTATAATGCAGAAATTCCTTATATTTGATATTGGCACCTATACATACAAAAATAGCAAATGTCAATTCATCTAACCAAATGAAATATCACAAAAACAATGAAAAACCAAAGCACTTAAGTTATTTTTATTTTTATTTTTTGATAAGGTAAACAATTTTATTAACGGTTTGGGGAAACCCCGTATACATATGCCAAAAGAAGAGAACACATACCAAAATATGGTTCTCAACAAAAGAGGTCCAGTCCTCTATACAAATTGGGACATCGAAAGTACACCAAAAGTAAACTATGTACAAAACACTACTCTTTAACTTTACGAAATCAAGTTCAACCCCTTCAAAAGCCTTCCTATTCCTCTCTTTCCAAATGACGCACATGACTACCAAGGTTGCAATGCTCCATGCTTTCGTGCTTTCCTTCCCTCTTTTAAGAGTCCAACTTTGCAAAGCCTCCTTCACTATGCCTGACATGACTCATTGTGTCCTAAACAAATTTAGGGCCACCTCCATAACCGACTAGCCACCTTACAATTAACATGAAGGTGATTCGTCCATCTGTCCTAGCCTTGGTGGCATAGTTGCCTGGTATTTGTTGTTGGTGGGAGGTGGCAAGTATACCGTGGATTTAGCCGAGGTGTGCAAAAGCTGGCCCGGACACCACGGTTATCCAAAAAAAAGAAGATGATTTACACTTTCGCCGGTACTTTTACACATGAAGCACCAAATGATCTAGACTAGTTTTTACAAAACCAATGAATTTTAACCTATGATATTAGAATAATTATCATTTTCTATAAGATAATCATTGATCAATTAATCCTTGTCAAGAGATTTACCTATAATTACCTCATGAATGAGCTGATTGTGTAAATACTTTTTATACATCTGCAGTTTTTATGCTATCAATGAATTTTAACCCTGTGATGATAAGTTAGAACAATTTTTACCAAATAATCAATTAATCAAGAGATTTATCTAACCTACTTATAGTCTATGTTGCTCGGACTCTTCAAAAAAATCATAGGGTGCGCATGTCAGGTCCTTCAAAAGTAGTGCAATTTTGGAGGATTCGACATGAGCGCGACAACATTTTTGGAGAGTTCGAGCAACTTAGCTTATAGTTACCTAATAAGTGAGCTACAACAACAACGACAACAACATACCCAGTGTATTCCCACAAAGTGGGGCCTAGGGAGGGTAAAGTGTACGCGGTCCATACCACTACCGCATCTGAAGTAGAGAGGTTGTTTCTGATAGACCCCCGGCTCAGGACATATAACAAATATAATCAAACAAAAATCATAAAAGCAACAAAAAAAAAAGGGATATCACACCGTTATATAGTAAGGGAAACAAAACACCCACAAAGTGATATTGTAAATTAACTATACAAAAACATCACCAAAATAACACGAACGAGAGGCTGCAAAACACTATAAGCACAAATAAAAACAGAGCACACTTCCCTACTATTACGAACGTACTCCTACCTACTATCCCTCTATCCTAATTCGCGTCTTCCACACCTTCCTATCAAGACTCATGTCCTTCGTAAGTTGTAACTGCCTCCTGTCCTGCCTAATCACCTTCCTCTAATATTTCTTCAGCCTACCTCTACCACGCCTAAAACCATCACCTCCAAACTGGAGCATTCAGAGTCCCTCCTCATCACATGCTCGAACCAATGCAACCTCACTTCTCGCACTTTTTTATACATAATGAATGAATTTTAACTTGTGATAGCAAATTAGTTGCCATTTTTTAATATAATCATAGTACTTGGACTAGCTCACACGCACCTCAACTAATTTCTAATACTATAATTTATTCCAAAAACACCTACTAAACGACCGTCAGTGCATATAAATTAAACACAAAAAAGCAAAATGAAACCTTCATTATCCGGTCTTTGCCGGAACGAGCAATGACACATAGTCTATGTTGCTCGGACTCTTCAAAAATATGACAGGGTGCAAGTCAGCTCCTTCAAAAGTAGTGCAATTTTAGAGGATTCGACACGATTGCGGCAACATTTTTCCAGAGTCCGAGCAAATTAGCTTCTAGTTACCTTATAAGTGAGCTGATAATTTAAATATTTTTTTTATACATAATGGATGAATTTTAACTTGTGATAGCAAATTAGTTGCTATTTCTTAATATAATCATGGTACCCGGACCATGCACCTCGACTAATTTCAACACTATAACTTAGTCCAAAAACACCTACAAAACTCACAAAACACAGAAAAGCAAAATGTGACCTTCATTAGGTGGTCTTTGCCAGCACGAGCAATGACTTCAAGGTCCGACACAGGTGCAACAACATTTTTGGAGAGTCCGAGCAACCTAGCTTATAGGTACCTAATAAGTAGTGAGCTGATTGTGTAAATATTTTTTTATACCCGTCTTTTTGACATAATTAATGAATTTTAACTTGTGATAGCAAGTTAGTTGCTATTTTTTTAATATATAACCATGGTGTCCGGAACATCTCGCACGCACCTCGACTAATTTCAACACTATAATTTGGTCCAAAAACACCTACTAAACTCACAAAACACAGAAAAGCAAAATGTGACCTTCATTAGGTGGTCTTTGCCAGCACGAGCAATGACTTCAAGGTCCGACACGGGTGCAGCAATATTTTTGGAGAGTCCAAGCAACTTAACTTATAGTTACCTAATAAGTAGTGAGCTGATTGTGTAAATACATTTTTATACCCGTCTTTTTGACATAATTAATGAATTTTAACTTGTGATAGCAAGTTAGTTGCTATTTTTTAATATATAATCATGGTGTCCGGAACAGCTCGCACGCACCTCGACTAATTTCAACACTATAATTTAGTCCAAAAACACCTACCAAACTCAAAAAAACACACAAAAAAAAAAAAAGCAAAATGAAACCTTCATTAGCCGATCTTTGCCAGCACGAGCAATGACTTCAATGTCAGTAGCAGCTGTTTGACATTGCACAAACAACCTCCTACTCCTCCTCTGCCGCTGCCGTGGCGCTCCAACTCCACTGCTGTTTTTGAAGTAAAAATTTGTAGAAATATCAAAGCAATTCTGCTGATGAATAGTTATAGGAATTTGGTATTGATGAATGAATTTTGGGCGCCAAAAATTGGTACTCGCCATTTTGCTAATGGCTAGCTCACTCTGTGTGTGTGTGTGTGTGTGTACAATTTTTGGCTATATTTGGTATATCTTACTGTGTGTGTGTGTGTGTGTTTTGCAGCCACGAGATGAAAGATAGACAAGGAAAATTATGGAGGTGGTTAATTGAATTGGACCATGTATTATAATTTGGCATAATATAATGGAGTATATAAACTATGCCTTTTAATTTTGGATCTCAACCTTTGCAAAAACGTAAAGCGAGGCTGCATACAATATACAGTGATCTAATTTAGTTGATGGAGTTAGAATTTTTATTAAAAAGAATCAAAATTTAATAAAGCAAACATACAAATTAATCGAAGAGAGGTTAATATATACTATAACAAATATAATCTAACTCATTTTAATTTATATTTTTCGTATCTTAGATATAAATTTATATATACTACAAAACCGTATATGAGATTTTTACCTCACACGGTTCCTCGTTCAATTCTTTTGAATTCATTGGGTCCTTTCTCGCATTCGAGAATTTCCCCTTCTTCCACGATCTTTCCACCCGAAAAATTAACTAAGACCAATTTAGTCACATTTTTTGTGTTTCGATTGAACACTATCTATTTTTGATTATTCACAAAGGATAAGATTATACTCTTTATCAAATATATGCGGATTGAATCACGATCTTATATATAAAAAGAACAAAAGATCTCTCTTGATCAATCCCTTTGCCCCTTATTCATAAAATAAATAATGTTGAACGCATATAAATAGTATAATTTTATGTCGAGGGGTCTAGTGCGTTCTTAGACCCCACACAAGGTGAAAGCTTTAATGCAACGAGTTGTTACCATTTAAATAACATAAACATACACTTCTAACTTATCATATTTACACAAATATTCACCCGTACAGAATAATTATAAAAATCCAACTATTATATATTGTTATTGAATGGATCGGGAGCTGATTATGTATCTCGATAAATTCAAAATTTAAAAATATATACCGAGAGCTAATTATATATCTTTACAAAGGAAAAAATATATCTTTATTGGATGTATTATGTATCTCGACAGATTCAAAATCGAAAAAAAATGCATTGGAAACTAATTATGTATCTTTACAGAGAACAAATGTATCTTCGTTGGATGTTTCTTGAGCTAATTATGTATCTCGATGGATTCAAAATCCAAATTTTTACTAATTATGCAAAATGTCAGAATTTTCTATATTTAAGCTCCAAACTGTCAGGATTTATATTGTTTTGGCCAATTTAAAATCAGCATAAAATAAGGACAAAAGTGCAAATGACTACCAACTTGGGCTTCTCAAGGAAATGGGCCTCCATCTTTTGTGATGTAAATGGGCCTGAAAATAGAGTAGAAGATGGGCCTCAATCTTAAGGAGCTCTTGTTTTTGGAACAAGCTATCTCACATGCTTTGCCCTCCTTTTTAAATAGGGAAATAATCACTTTTTTATAATTAAAATAATTAATTTAATTTTAAAAAAAAATTAGTGACATGTTCTTACTATTGTAAATATGTCATGATATGTTTAGGATCATAAGTTTTGAGTGTATATGTGCACTAAAGTGTTTGCTACGCGCGTGGTTCCGGAAAGACCAGACCCCAAGGGCCAAGAGTCTATTGTATGCATCCTTACTTCATATTTATGCAAGAGACTGTTTCCACAGCTTGAACTTGTGACTTCCAGGTTACTTGGCAACGACTTACGAGTAGTGGCGGAGCCAGGATTGCACCAAGGGGATTCACAGGTGAACATACGAACTAACCGAAGGGGGTTCGACATCTACTATTTATACATAAAAAAAAATAATTTAACCATGCATATATAGTACAATTTTCCGTCGAAGGGGATTCGGATGAACCCCCTACCTTATATGTAGCTCCACCACTGCTTACGAGTTACTCCAATACTCTCCTCCTCTCACTTGAGTAAATTGAGACCTAAAATAAACAAACAAATAAAGTATTATTGAAATTGCTCCAAAAGAATTATAGATAAATTAACCATTGTAGTTTGAAAACAATTGAGGGACAATTGTGTTTAATTTTAAGACTTTAGTGACTAGTCCCTTGGAGTTTGATAAATTGAGGGACTTTTGTGTAATTTTAGAACTTTTTTTATTTACACGTAAATCGTGTTCGTTGTATACGATTATGCGGCACATTTTTTACTGAGAAAAGGGTAATACAGTCATTTCACTCAAACCGTCATTTTGCTTAGGATTTTGCTTTTTCTATTTTTTATTTTTTTTTTGAATTCTTGATTTGGTTACTATTTTGTGTAGCTATGTGACGAGGAGGTCATAGATACAAATACGCTCTTGTGGTCCGACCTCTATTGATTGTTTCGCATATCTATTCTATTATGATCGACTCAAGATATCAGAGGAGCGTCGTTATCTTTATTCGAACACGATCATAGTGAACAAGTAACGATGGAGGGAGGAAATACTACTACTACTACACTCATGGGCGGAGCCATCTATATCAAAGGGTGGTCAGGTGCACATTATTCATCGAAAAAAAATATTGGGTATATAAATTAAATGTTAGCTATTATGAGTATGTATTTATTTTGCATGTCTGTAACGCAACTGAAAAAAAAAATGAACACCTTTCATCATATTCCTGACTCCGTCACTGACTACACTTCTATTAGGGTTGGACATAAATTACCGAAAATCGAACTACCGATCCGAACAAAAAAAATTGGTAATTGATATTCGTTAATTCAATATTTGGTATGGTATTTGAGAGTAAAATTTTAATATTTCGGTATTCGAGATTGAGTTTGGTACAAGATATTAATATCGTTTGATATTTTATATTTACCGAATATCGAATTCTCTCACTCTCTCTCTATATATGTAATACGATATGTCTAATCAATTCAACAGACAATAGTAGTATCATCCCAAAAAATCTCTTAGACCTTGATAATATATTTGTAAAAATCGTATTCCGAATATGATATTACCAAAAATCGTATTATGGTATTGCCAAAAATCGTATCGAATCAAATTTTAATTTATCGATTGCCGAACCAATTTTATAAATATGGTACATGGTATATACTTTCAAATATTGATTACTAAATTATCAAATTCGAACTTCGAACCGAATATCGAACGTAGATGCTGCTACTACTTTACTAACATGTCAGTATTGGAGTCAACCAAGGAAACTTGTAGCCAAAGAATGAAAAAATTAATGGGAATTGGTACAATTTGGCACATCAACACTACCATAGCATTTACATTTACAACACAACATTTTGACCAAAATACCTTTGTTGGTTAACTTGTCTATGTCAATTAATTAAGTTATTAAATGTGAAAGGGAAATAAAATATAATTAGGGGGTTGACATTTTTAATTTCTTTATGTTCACCATTAAAGATGCAGCTAACTTTCAACTACTTTCAGACCACTTTCTCAAATGACTTTTAGCTATACTCCCTTCCTTTAGTTTTAATTGGCCTCTTATTAAAAATATTTATTTCAGTTTAATTGTTCCTTTGATGAAATCAAGATAATTTTATTATGATCTTCCAATATTATCCTTAATATTAAATGACTAAACAAAGTGTACTTACTCAAATTTATATTTTCAAAATATAATTGATAAGGTTAATTTGATAAAATAACCCCCTAATTAATATTTTCTTAATGTGTGTGCCAAATCAATAGGGATCAACTAATATGAAACAGACTCGTTCCACATTTTTTAATTTGATTTCTCATTTTAGTTGTCCTTTTCAATTATTTTTTTTTCCTTTTTTACCCTTAGTGTTAATTATTTTTTCTCTAAATTAAAATGTAAACATTATTTAATAAGAGTATTATGGTAAAATAATCATATAATTAATTATTTTTCTTAATCAATATATAATGTCAAATTGAAACGAGTAAAATGGGACGAAGGGAGTACTAAAAAGACAAGACAAGTTGTCTAAATTATATTAATTATTAAATACTTGCTATGCCTATTAATTTTATCATAAAACAGGCACAGTAAACTGTATCAATACTGGTTGTAATGATGGTATAATATACAATAAACAATAATGTATTATTATTATTATTATTATTATTATTATTATTATTATTATTATTATTATTATTATAAATTCAAACATATAAGTTGCTTTAACTACTTAAACAGAGTATATTCCCCTTTTTTTTTTAAAAAAAAAAACTTACTATAAGATATGACTATAATTTGATTTATTTTAGTATTATAACCAGAGAATATGGTGCGATAATTGAGATCCCTTCATCGTTATTCAATGTAAATAGAGGTGGATACATAATTTATTGTCCGAGTTTCTCATTGCCCCAATAGCTATTGTGTTGTAATTTTTTTCATATTAACATGATAAAAAAATATATATTTTTTAAAATATCGGCCAAATTTCATAATATTTGACTCTCAAAAAGCAAAACGTGACAATAAAAGTATGGGGAAAAAGTCAGAAATATACCTAAATTTTGACGAAATTTATTGCAACACGCTTCAACTTTGCGGGGGGTCCTCTGACCCCTTAATTATTTATTATGATATTTCTATAGCATATATTTATCTAACGAGACCACTTAAGACCTCACATAGTGGTTCTGTTGAATAAATATATGCCACAAAATACGATAATAAATAGTCAAGGAGGATTATAATACCTCACAAAGTTAAAGCATGTTACAATAAATTTCGTCAAAATTCAGATATAGAACTGTTTTTCCATAAGAGTATTAATGGCGCCCGCCCTCAAGTGGCATATTTGTGTACAGTAAGTCAACACGTACAAAATATTCATAAAAAATGAAGAAGAAGAAAAAGAGAGAAAATCCGCACATAATCTTTAACAAACACCATAGTCCTCATCCTCAACAACTATCTGTTTACTAACAATAATATAATAATAAGAACATAATAATGGTGAACAAACAATAGGTTTACCTTTGAACAACCACAACAGTTATGTTATACGCGCCGAGATATTGTAAGTGACAGAGTTGCCTTGGTGTTACCATCATCACAACATGATCATTTGTTTGTTGTACATCTTCTTCATCCGCTCAGGTTCTGTGCGATATAGAGTGACTTTGCTACAACGATCCACTGAGATTTAGCTTAACATAGTAGCTTTTAAGATCAAGATCAAGATCAACTAAGATTCAACTCTTTGTCGCACTGATTCGTTTTCTGTTCTCCTTGTCAAGTAGGTAAATTAGGTATATGCCGCGCTTTACCTATTGTTTGTTTTCTGTTCTCCTTGTCTTTACCTACGGTATAGATTCAACTCTTTGTTTCTCCGGTTTGTTTTCTTTTCTCTTTGTCAAGTAGGTATATGCTGCGCTTTACTTACGGTATAGATTCAGCTCTTTGTTTTCTTTTCTCCTTATCAAGTAGGTAAAGTAGGTATATGCCGCGCTTTACCTACAATATAGATTCAGCTCTTTGTCGCTCCGATCTGTTTTCTGTTCTCCTTGTCAAGTAGGTAGAGTAGGTATATGCTGCGCTTTACCTACTGTATAGGGAGATTCAGCTCTTTGTTGCTCCGGTTTGTTTTCAGTTCTCCTTGTCGAGTAGGTAAAGTAGGTATACGCCGCGCTTTACCTACTGTATATGGAGATGGAATAGACAAAAGAATGCAACAAGAACTGGATAGTTTTGTATACAGAGACTCTTGTTAGTATGGGATTTTCTTTCTTGTTATTCATTGGTACCCTTCTGTTATCATGTATTCTTGTACACTGTGGTCCTCTTTCTTATCAATCGTTAACTCCGAATTTCACTGCAACAAATTTCAAGTTCATTGATACTAATGGTGCCTTCTTGTCATCGCCGAATGGAACTTTCGAAGCAGCAATAACAAACAAAAAGTCACAAGAAAGATCGTATTACTTTGTCGTAATTCACTCTGAATCACATGTAGTTGTTTGGACAGCGAATCGCAATTTGCCTGTATCTGATTCAGGTGAGTTGCGCCTATCTGTCGATGGACTTACTCTCTTTGATGATTCAGGTGACTCCATTTGGTCGACAAAGACATTTCATTCGCGCAGTAGTACTAGTAGTCTTATTAGTTCTATGCAGCTTCTTGAATCAGGGAACTTGGTGCTGGTTGATGCTTTGAATAATAGTGTGTGGGAAAGTTTTGATTTTCCGACAGATACAATTGTTGTAGGCCAACGATTGCCTGTTAGGAGATCGTTGGTTAGTCGCGAGAAAGAAGATGAACTTGCTGAAGGGGACTATGAACTCGTGGTGACGGAGAATGATGTGTTATTACAGTGGAATGAAATGACTTACTGGAAGTTAAGTATGGAAACTAAGTCTTTCAGAGATACAAATGCTGCGGTGGAGTATATGATGGTCAAATCCGATGGATTGTTCCTTTTCGGGGCTAATGGAACTAAGACAGCGATCCAGGTGGTGTTGGAAGAGGTGAAATCTCGTGATTTTAGGATTGGTAAGTTGGAAGGGAATGGGCATTTCGATGTCAAGCGATTTAGTAATGGAAACTGGATGTCTGAATTCGATGTTCCTTCTGATAGCTGTCGTGTTGCTTTCACTTGCAAGAAGCTCGGAGTTTGTGATGAAGGAAGTTGTTCTTGCCCACCGGGATTTCGTATTAGTTCTGAGGTAAATGGTAGTTGTGCTCCAATTGATAGAGATTTGGTAATGGCAGTTTCTTGTAATGCATCTTTGAATGTGAACGCTACTGATTTGGGAAATCGCGTATCGTACTTGAGGCTGGAGAATGGGATGGACTATTTTGCTAATGATTTTACTGAGCCTGTGATGCATGGTGTTAATCTCACTGTTTGTCAAGATCTTTGTTCTAAGAATTGTTCTTGCCTGAGTATTTTTCACGATCAGTCGTCAGGGTCATGTTATATGATTGAAAATTTTCTTGGTTCGATGTTTAGGGGCTCGGATTCTGGTAGTGGAAGAGGTAGATTGGGATACGTTAAGGTCACATCTGATCCGTCTTCACTTGATCGAAATGACAAAAGTGACAACAGCTTTAGATTCCCCCTCGTTGGTCTGGTTTTACTTCCTTCCTCCGGTGTTCTCCTTATCATTTTGACGATAGCTGGGATACTATGGTTGATGAGAAGAAAAAGATCTATGCAGATTGCAGGGAAAAGGCTTGGTCGGGCGGATTCTTCTTCATCGGATGAGTTTGATAGTATTTCCATACTGGGATTGCCTGTGAAGTTTGACCATGAGGAGATTCGGGTAGCCACGGAGTGCTTTAGTACTCCGATTGGTACTGGTGGATTCGGAACAGTATATAAAGGTACTCTCTCCGATGGAACAGTAGTTGCTGTCAAGAAGATGAATTCTCTCGGGGCTCACGGGAAGAAGGAGTTCTGCACTGAGATCGCGATTATTGGGCGAGTTCATCATGTTAATTTGGTGAGCTTGAAAGGATTTTGCGCGCACAGGGGAGAAAGGTTTCTGGTGTATGAATATATGAATCGAGGCTCATTGGACCGTACCCTTTTTGGAAACGGACCTGCTTTGGAGTGGCGTACCAGATTTGATATCGCGCTTGGAACAGCACGTGGGCTCACTTACCTGCACGGTGGTTGTGAGCAGAAGATCATACATTGCGATGTGAAGCCGGAGAACATACTCCTCCATGACAACCTGCAAGTAAAAATATCAGATTTCGGGCTTTCCAAGCTACTTAATTCTGAGCAGTCTAGTTGGTTTACGACAATGAGAGGTACTCGAGGCTACTTAGCTCCCGAATGGCTGACTAGCTCAGCCATAACGGAGAAATCAGATGTCTACAGCTACGGTATGGTTTTACTAGAAATAGTACGAGGGAAGAAGAACTCCTCGTTCCAACCACCGAATATCACTACTTCTGAAAGCGATAGTAGTGAGAGCAATCGGCTTTTTCCCATCTCAGCGAACCAGTCAATCTACTTCCCGTTATTTGCATTGGAAATGCATGAACAGAAAAAGTACCTGGAGCTTGTGGATCCGCGGGTTCTTGGCCATGTCAAAAGTGAGGAAGTCGAGAAGCTAGTACGCGTGGCTCTGTGTTGTTTACATGAAGATCCAACTCTCCGACCAACAATGGCCAACGTTGTTGGCATGTTAGAAGGTGTGTTGCCTTTGGCTATGCCACAAGTTCAATCACTCAATTTTCTGCGATTTTATGGTCGTAGATTCACTGAAGCATCGATGATCGAGGGGGTTCAAGAGGTTAATGTGTTTGAGTTACATCAACAAAACAGAAACTTTAGCAGTACTACCAGTAGCTCTTACAATTCCTTCTCATATATGTCTTCACAGCAACTCTCAGGTCCAAGATAACACTCAAAAATGGTCCTCCATAAATGCATAGCTTCGGAAGGATCGGACACACTCTTGACCATATTTTTGAAGATTCCAAACAACATAAGAGTAAATCTGCTTTTTAGCTCAATATGATTGCTATACTGCACTATTATAGAAGTGTGTATTCTTTTGAACTTCTTGTAAATATATATAAATTTAACAGCAGCTCTTTTATCTTGTGGTTACAGAAAAGAAGGTTTTCATGGGTGTGACTTTAACATTTTTGGAGAGTCCGAGCAACACAGATTCATATACTCGCTCAGACTCTATACGAGATATCTTATGATTACCTTCTGTTATACTTTAGGGTCATTCATACCCTTCGGAGCGTAGGGTGGTTTTAAAATAGTCAAAAGTAGAGGGGTAAACTTGATCCTTTTCCTCGAAGTATTTTGATACGTAAAATCACCTTGTTAATGTCAAAGGCAACTACAACAACAAACTGAGTATATTCCCACATAGTGGGGTCTGGGGAGGGTAAAATGCACATTCGAAGAAGTAGAAAGGTTGTTTCCGATAGACCCCCGGCTCGTTAATGTCAAAGGTAAATATGCAAAATACATAGCTACAAACACGAAACAAATATAACTTTCTTAAGAACAACGACAACATTCCCAATATAATCCCACAAGTGGAGTCTGGAGAGGGCAGTGTGTCGCAGAGCTTACCCCCCTCCCCCAACCTTGTGGGGTAGAGAGGTTGTTTCCGATAGGCCCTCGACTCAAGTAAAAACATTACAAAGCAATTCCAAAAAAGGACAACAACGACAGAGAAGAAGCCAAGACAAAGTGGGGTCTGGGGAGGGTAAAATGTACGCAGTCCATACCGCTCCGCTACTTCTGAAGTAGAGAGGTTGTTTCCAATAGACCCCCGGCTCAAGACGAACACGGTAACTACAATACTAACAAAAAAGATTTCCTTTACTGTACATTTGATCAAAATCTTCATGTTCACTCAACTCAACTAGAGAGTGACAAAGGAAGGGGGGAAAAAATGATATACATAGCTTGCCTAGCTTGATCATCCTTCACATATATAGCAAGGAGGGAAAAGGGATAAATAAAATTGGGCATCAACAACTTCATCAGACCATTCAATCATTCACACTCTACAAAGGCCAAGATCTCCACAAAAACCAGTCTATCATATAATCAGCAAACAAGGACGTTGGACCGACTTCAACTAATTCCTCCGGTCTCTTCTTGTATCTCACTTGCCCGTCTCTATAAATTATCTACATGTTCTTTCCTCGTGTTACCTTACCCTTCGTCAACTTTAAAGATTCTACTTATAAAATCCCGGAATCTTTTCGAGTAGAGCTTTGGATCAACAGCCGATATTGAAGTTGGATCCACCTGTAATGACTTGTATGCATGTTCTAGCCTTTTGCTGATATCGTAATCTTGAAGAATGTCAATGATGCCCAAGCAAAGGATAGCATTATTAGCCTCACAGCCACCCTGTCCAGAAGTTGACTCACTTCCACTCCTTGACACGCACATCGCCCTTGCAGGCAGGTTTGCAGCTAAACTTATAGGAGAATTCCTGAGAGATCAAAAGAGCCATGGTTGAAGTTCTTAACATTCGTAAAAAATAAAGGTTTTCTTCACATTGTTACGCAAGATTGAAAAATAATGATTTCATAGGACACGATAAATCCGCGTGCAAGGTGTTGATCAAGGTTAGTATATTAACTACAAGATGGAACATAGAAATCAAACAGACCGTTTATTAACAGCACTAATAAAGGTAGAAAGTTTATGGCGGAAGCCACACGAGGAGCAGCTTATATTCGACGAGTGGTCGACAAAGGTTCCAAACTTAGCAGTCTCTGCTATCATAACCAGGACCTTATGCTATACATGTCGAAGCTATTTGTACAACTTAAGAGAGGTTATTTGTATAAGAAAATCCCAAGTCACCTAATTACTTGGAACAGTTCAAGCATCCATAGTTCAGGCGATTAAGGAACAAAGGGCGATCTTAATGGTTCCTCTATTGTTCAAGGTTCCTGAATAGGTGCTCTTTATAAGTAATGGTTCAAGGATCTTAAATAGGTGAATTATGATGAGCAAAGTCCTTTTTAGTACCAACATTAACTCGCTAAATTCTAGTATTACAACCAAAAGTAAGTTTGCATGTGCAAGAAAGAGAAGTAGATGAATGACTACTACAGTGGCCCAAAAAAGGACTGCTTGAACATATCCACGTAGCAAGCGTATAGTGAGAATGGAGATTCTTAAGAAACAAGAAAAAGCACGTGGTGAGAGTGGAAGCAAGTCAAAATAAAATTCCACATTGCTGAGGTAGGTCTCCGTAAGCATATCTCATATTCATTCCTTTCTACTGGCCGAGCATGAAGAGAAAATTAGAAACTACAACTGAACACTTCTTGGAAACGAACGCATTTTGGCATCGGAAGAGGGCATGCCTATCCAGTGTTCAGAGTTAGTTCCATAATATTCAATATCTTCTACTGATAGGAAATGAGATAACACCTTTAAAGTTGGGGAACCAAAGAATCGGAGCATACAGGGCATACCTTTTCTCCATGATTTGTCCCTTATCAGGACTTTCTGCATCACATAAGCAATAATCTTGAGCATCAGCTTTGCCTAATAATATGATATAGAGCTTTCTTAGGAGTCATGCAACCAAGTTGCATCTAAAGTATATTAAAGTACAAAAAAATATGTAATAATAGCAATACGGATGTACAAAGATGTCCAGAATAGTTACCAGATGGTGAGATATTCATCTCGTTATTGTTGCTATAATTGCAGATATGAAGACCAATCAAAAGACTGTAATCCATGATATTCTCACCTTCCAGAAACTGACAATCTATATCAATTTGTCTGAGAACGATAAGAATAAAGTCAGGTCATTCTATGAATATAAAGACGACAACAAAAGAAAATTGGACAAATGTAGATTATGTAGTTATCACCTTATAAGCTCTTTATACCAAGATTGTCGCAATTGAAATATAAAGTTGAGATCGAGGTCTTTAAATGTGGTTGTCTCATCGGCCTCTCCTCCTGGCTTATCAGTTGTACGGCCATAAGAGGATCCCTTTAAATCAAAGCGCTTATGGATCACGCGTTCAGAGTAGAAAAGGTTCCCCATAACAACAAAACGTGTCTGGTTTATACATTGAATAAGAGAATGTAAGAACTCCTAGAGAAATAACAGCATAAGGAACGATACATGATCTTCTTCTGAAATCCAAATATTTTATAGCATTAAAGGGGTTTCAATCATACCTTCGGACATCCAACCATTTTAACACAATGTACACCAAAAAACTTTGTCACCAAGGAGCTTCGATACTGACGAACATGCCGATAATAACTTTGAAGCATTCTAATGAGCACCTGAGGAATATGGAAAATCAGTAAAAACAATCCTATTTTCCCAAGCATCAATGTGTTGCTAATGATAAAGCAAGAGTGCAAGTGATATATTGAATAGCATGCCACGTTCGAATGACTAACAGCTGTCTCTCTTCGTTCCTACTCTAAAAGGTATTGAGCTGCTCGCAGCGACTGACCTTAACTTCGGACTTTTTCAAAGTTTTGATGATAAATCGGTCATCTTGAGTTAGATAGAAGTTGCTGCCACTTTTCCCAGGGGAAGACAGTTCCCTAAGTGCATCATTTCCACAGATAGCTAGCATGTACTCTGCGGGATCTATTCCAAACAATTCCCTAAGATTCCTAACAACATACACAAAAAGGAAACGGCAATCAACATAATATTGCACTTAGCTCAACCACATATGAGAAGTGTTAATACCGAAAACCAATCATTAGCTAAACAATAACAACAATCCAATCTTTTCAAATAAAACATCGCCAAGATGGATCCTGGAATCCCACTAAACATACTTGAAAACCACGGGACAGTAGTCCTTCCATTTGAAGTCCACAACCTGATGGGGCGGTGTGAGTTTGGAACCCTCGGGTGGAAATCTGGTCCAAAACTTTTCATTAGGATCGAAATCCAAACTCTTTACTTCTCGGGTAATTGAGGCGTGCTTCTGAGTTGAATACCTGTAAATGTGCATATGTATATGAATACATAACTAACTACATAAGGTTCTAAAAATGCAAAAACCATGGACTAAATGCTGAAGAGAGCAATAAAAACGTCGCATTACCTAATACCTAGCTGAAGACTAAGCACCAAATCATAATTCTTATGTCCCTTTGTTATTGGTTGCCCAGGTTTCTTCATTTCTACAACTTCAGTGTGGTAAGGACTCTTCCGAAAATCTCCACATTCATCTCCTTCAGAACTTCCACTCTCTTCATCATCATCGTCGTCCTCCTCCTCCTCATCCTTAGGAACAAACATCGAAGAAGCCTCCCTATTGTCAACAATATCACAAGTAATATCCCCAGCGTCACCATCAGACTCCCATATACATATCCTCGGTAAATTAACATTCCTTTCGCGCACATTCATCGTCACAGAAGATCTCCTTAAAATCTGACCACCACTACCACCACCAGTGGTACCACCAGTAGTACCAAATTCTTGTTTCGATGAATTACTATCTCCCCAAGAACCACTAGTATAACAAGTCCTACCATCAGGCCAACTAAAAACCCCATTTCCTCTAGGCATTCCATTATCCCAATCCCCTTCATATCTTTTCCCATTTGCCCAAATCAAAACCCCTTTACCAAACATAACCCCTTTTCTCCACTCACCAATATACTCATTCCCATTACCCCATACATACCTCCCTTCACCTTCTTGCAAATTCCATTTCCAAGAACCAACATACAAATCCCCATTAGCATACAACTTCTCACCAAACCCATGTTTCCTATCTCCTGCCCACCACCCGCGATAGGTATCTCCATCAGCTCCTATAAAAGTACCATAACCATCCATTCTTCCATCCTTAAAATCCCCCTCATAAGTAGCCCCTGATGGCCATGAAAACTTCCCTTTACCACTTGCTTTACCTCTTCTCCATTCTCCTTCATACATACACCCATCTGACCATAAATACTTCCCATTACCATGTGGCACCTTTCCCAAGAAATTCCCAGTATACAAATCTCCATTAGGCAACTGCCTCAACTCACCCATATCACCATTTCCTCCCCTAATTCTACATGACCCACCTTGCAATCTTGCAATATTACCACCATTATCACATGACACATTCCCCAAGAAACTCCCAGTACACAAATCTCCATTAGGCAACTGCTTCAACTCACCTATATCAGCATTTCCCCCCCTAATTCTACATGACCCACCTTGTAATCTTGAAATATTACCACCATTATCACCTGGCACACTTCCCAAGAAAGTTCCTGTGCACAGATCTCCATTAGGCAACTGTTTGAGCTCAGCCATACCATCATTTTCCCCCCTAATTCTAAATGACCCACCTTGTAATCGAGAAATATTAGCTGCTGTACACTCATCACCACCACATGGCACATTCCTAGTACAAAAATCTCCATTAGTCAACTGCTTCAGCTCAACCATACCATCATTTTCCCCCCTAATTCCACATGACCCACCTTGCAATCTTGAAAAATTACCACTCATCACCACCATATCTCCGTTGGACAACTGTTTGAGCTGAGCTGTATCATCATTTGTAGGCGTAATTCTACGCGACCCATGTTGTAATCTTGAACGATTAGCTGATGTACACAATGGTGGTATGATTATTACATCACCGTCTTCTTCTTTCTTGGTCATTGTTGTTGTACCAACAGCAACAACAGTTGTACGCATTTCCTTTTTTTTTCCGTTACTTTTAAGGTCAAATGAAGAGTACTGAGGTCGTCGGTGCAGCAAATTCCGGCGACATTCTCGCCGGTGCCGGAGACTTTTTTTTGTGTGTACCCTGTGTGTGTGTACTACTTTTGCTTTTTTGAAAAAAATTTGGTGGTATTGTTGAGCACTCAGCTTTTTAGAATTTTGTTGTCTGAATTTTGTCTTTTGTTTTTTGTTTTATTATATAATTTGCTTTTTGCTATGTTTTTCTTTTTTAAGAATGGTCCCGGCTGATATTTATATGCTTCAATTTATATTTGTAATTAAATATTTATGGCATAATACAATACTAAATTTGACTGTAACATTGATTTTAAATTTTGATAGTGCAAAAGTAGACCTTTTAACTATACAAAATCTAAATAAAAAGATACTTCGATTTTGCAACTACATTCGTGTACCTCACTTGCTCGGATGTTCATATGATGCCACCTAATAAAAAAAATACATTATGAACTTTAATTTTGTTGGTGCACAAATAGGCCGTTTAACTATACAAAAGCTGAACAAAAAAAACCTTCAATTTTAATTCGGACGCACATTTGCGTGTACAACATGCATTTTGCCACATAGGATCGAGGTGTTTATTTGTTCAAGTTTTGAATAGTGAAAGGTCATATTTGTGCACTATCAAAGTTTAAGGTCAATGTTATAATTTGGTATCAAGTTTAGGATCATATTTATGTATTATGCCTTAAATATTTAAACGTATGTGAAGTTGAATAGGTAGATACGTGAGATCTAAGTGGCATAATATACGTAGAACGTAAATTATCATGTAAGACACCACGTAGGGTGTTCGTCACCACTTACATGAGGCAAATCATAATGTGTAACATGTTTGTTCCTTCATTCGACTATATTTGTTCGTTTAATTCATAGGTTAAGAGAACCCGGCAATGAGGAACAATCTACCCATACGTTCAGCAAGGAAGATGGCGTTACTGGCAAAAGACCATTTGGCGAAAACGTCGCAGGTGCGAAATGTGGTTGGCTTGCGCTGGGAGAGCGTATCATCAGGAAGGGAATGGAATCAGGATGGTGAAAGAGACATGGGCCAGGGTAGGTACGTAGTGAGCGGCTCTTTCACGCGAGAAGTACGCCGGACCATGCGAGTGGGCATCTCTCGCGATGCAAGCACCATTATCCGACACCACTCGAGAAGCCCTCTATATAGGGTAGGGATATATGATCGCCTATCAGTCGACACAGCTACTACATGTAGTGGAATAAATTTACTAGAAGCTTCTTCAAGTATCACATAGTTACACCTTACTTCTACCTCGTGGAGGTAGAAATATTATTTCTGGAAGACACTCGGCTCGAGTGCATCAAGTCAAAGCAGTACAGAACAACCACATCAACAAATGACCCTCGGCAATTCTCCTCTCTCGTTCGGATTTTAAAACCGATAATATTAGCAAGTTCACACATACATAATTAATATGTAAAAGAGAAATACGATACGATCATATATATATTTAAAAAAAAAAACAAAAAACAAAGAAGACTTCAAAAATGTATGATAAGGTATGTAGGGAAATTAAAGACGTGCACCCATTTCTCATTATTATTTTTTTATATTAAAAACATATAAATCTTTAATTAATATATTTTGCTAGATTGTGTCATCTACTTTATTTTATTTTATTTTATTTTAAAGAATGGAGTCAAATTTGGAAAAATATAATATATCAAAAAATTTGGACGTGTTGAGTAGATCTTTTCATGTGGGAATTATGTATGTTAATGACAAGGACTAATAAGAAAAATAATTTATTAATGACAATTTTGGCAAAAATATGAATGGATAATTAAAAATGTAACTATTTGTAAATTTGTGCAATTTTGAATAGTATATGAGCAAATTTTTTTTAATGATGTTTTTTAAATTAGTTTATGAACAATTCGATTATTTTACTTGATACTAGTTATGTGTTTTGGCAAAATATATCTAAATTTTAGCGAAATTTATTGTAACACTTTTTAACTTTACGGGGGTCCTACGAACCCCTTGACGATTTATTATCGTATTTCTGTGGCATATATTTGCCTAGCTGAACCATTGCGTGAATGCACGCACATCGAGCGTGTGAGGGTTTGAAGTGATCCAGTTGGATAAATATATGTCATAGAAATATGATAATAAATAGTCGGGAGGTCATAGAATCCCCGTTGAGTTAAAACGTATTATAACAAATTTCGCTGAAGTTTAGGTATATTTCCGACTCCTCCCAAAATACACATAATCATGTTACTAATACAATAAAGTTCATTAGATATACAAAATTAAACAAAAGTTCTTTAGCAATTTCAGTGCCATAGAAAAAAAATGAGGGTATTTACTTAGCCCAATAAAGTGTGAATTGGTTCATTGGTAATACTAAAAATAAAATTAACTTTTTTCTCTTTGTTAGACTTTCGATTTAATATTATTCATATAGTTATGAAAAAAGTTCTACATTTGTCCTTGATCTAATAATTTAAATTATATTTAAAGCAAAGCTAATGAAGTGGAGGCTCGCATCCAAGATTTTATGCGAGAAGAATGTATCGTCAAAAATTAAAACCAAGAGCCCGTTTGGCTATGAATATTTTTTCCTTTTTTTCGATTTTTTTTTTGAGAGTTGAAAATTATAGTGTTTGACCATGAAACTTTGAAAAACAATTCCGGGATAAAATTCCGAAAATGGAAAACAACTTTTTGTTGTTTTTCATTTTTTCCACTTTCAATTTCAACTTCTATTATTATTACATATAATCTTAATCTTTAAATTTTTACACAAACCCCTCTTATTAACTAAATTTCGTAATTTTTTTAAAAAGACCAAATTCAATAAAATAATTAATTCGAGTGAAAATAATTAAGAATTTTCATCAACAAATTTAAGAATATATAAAATATATTTATATCTATCAATCATATTTATCAAAATATATTTTTCTCTATTTAATCGATTATGGTTAGATAAACTTATTTAGCTCGTACTTGTGATATTTTTATTCAAATTTTAGAAGAATAACAATCATAATAATTAGTTTGTTGTTAATTATTTTATCAATTGAAGACATATAAATTAATTTCTCAACATTTGGTTG
Source organism: Capsicum annuum (assembly GCF_002878395.1). NCBI lineage: Eukaryota > Viridiplantae > Streptophyta > Magnoliopsida > Solanales > Solanaceae > Capsicum > Capsicum annuum. Next base: position 1,126,781 of record NC_061115.1, on the reverse strand, counting down.
TATGTTAGTAGGTAAATTAGTAGTTGGGTAATTTTGATAATTTTTAAAAGTTGAGGGCATAAAATCATATTTTTTTTAAAAAGTTCAAAAGTCTAAAAAAAAAATAAATTCAAAAAGACATGGTCAAACACACTCCAACTCCAACTTCATCTTCAACTCCAACTCCAACTCCGAAAAAAATAATTTTCATGGGCAAACGGCTACTAAGTTGTACACGATGGTGATTAGACCAACACTATTGTATGTAGATGTGTTGATATATTAAGAGATACTTTCTCCGTCCCATTTTATGTGTCATCATTTCCTTTTTTGGTTCGTCCAAAAAAGAATATCATCTTTCCTAATTTGGTAACTATTTAAAGATACAATTCCACTTTTACTCTTATTGGTCCCATTTAATGAAAAAAGATAATAATACATTTTTTGATAAAGGACAATTTGGTAAATATTATCAAGTCTTCTCTTATTTCTTGAACTCTGTACCCGGTTCAGGGGCAGATCTAGAATTTGAAGGTTATGGGTGCTCACGATGCTTAAGTTCCATACAAAAGCCAAAGCACCAAACCACCACTTTTGTCTATGGGTACTTAGCAATACATCATAATCGATTTTACTGTATTTTCTATATAAAATATAAGAAATTTATCGGGATCAGTGGGTGCTCAAGCACCCGGTGAAGACCATGTGCATCCGCCCCTGCCCGGTCAAATGACGATATATAAAAAGTAATAGAAGAAGTATATGATTAGAAACAAATTTACAAAGAAATGTGGGAGTAGACCCCACGACAGACGAGACAAAAGAAGCAAGACTAATATGGTTCAAGTATATGAAGAGAAGGTTTTGATATACTCAGGGTCGTTTGGTTGACAACAAGTTATTCTAGAATTAATTCGTAATAAGTTATCACACTATGTAAATTGAATAACTTATTCCATTACATATAAATAGTAAAAGGGCAGTCCGATGCATTAAAACTTTCACTATCTGCAGGATTCGGGAAAGGGTTGCATTTCTGCCTGAGGTTGTTTTCAAGACTTGAATCCGTGACCTTCTAGTCGCATGACAACAACTTTACCAGTTACTCCAGATAAATAATCTCGAGACAAATAATTAAAATCTCAAACCAAAAATGCATTATCAACAACAACATACCAATGTATTCATATAAGTGAAGTCGAGTAAGGATTAAGTCTACGCAGTCCATACAACTACCTCAGATAAAATAGAGGAACTATTTCCGATAGACCTCCATCTCAAGACAAGTAACATCATGACAAACAAAAAATATTAAAATAAATAACAAAATGAAATAACACACTGCTAAATAAAAAAAAAAAAAACAAGACACGATAAAGTAATGGGATCATTTACTATATATAATATACTCAAGGAGCATTTTAAACTCACATCAAACATATGGTACCATAATTTTGATTTTCTCAATTTCATCAAAACCTCCAAATCTCTTTAACAAAAATAAAAATAAAAATATCTAAAGAAGTGTTATCATCTCTCTCTAGTAACTCAAAATCAATGGCTTCTTCTTGTTCTTCTCCTTCAACTTTCTCGTCATTCAATTCCCAAATTACCCCTCTACTCCCAATAAATTACACAAAAACCCCACACACAAAATTATCATTCTCATTCTCATCATTGTCAGTATCTTGTTTTGCAGCAAAACAACAAGAACAACAACAGACAGGGCCAGTAAAGAAGAAGCAACAACGTACGACGTCTTCGAGTAGTACTAAGAAGAAAAAGAAACCTGTTCAAGTTGATGTTGAAGTTGAAGGAGATAAAGGGGTTGAGTCTTTTCAAAGGTATACTCCTTTGCCGTTACCAAAACCGCCAGCTGGGTTTGTCTTGGATGAGCAAGGGAGTGTTCTCATGGCTTCGAGCAAGCGTATTGCTACTATTGTGAGTTGTCTTTTTTAGCTCTTATATATTACTATACTACGTGTGATTTTGGTGTATAGAGTAGTTACTTGGAATGTGTTAGTGGTGTGGTCTGAGGTGGGAGGTGTCTAGTGTAGTTAGTTGAGGTGCTAGTGGTGTGGTGGGAGGTGTGAGATGTCTAGTGTAGTTAGTTGAGGTGTTAGTGATGTGGTGTGAGGTGTCTAGTGTAGTTAGTTGAGGTTTGCGCGAGCGGGCTTGGATATCGTGGGTATAAAACAGATATTTGTTATGTGTGTGTGTGTGTGTGAGAGAGAGAGAGAGAGATACTTTTGAGTTGAGTTGGAAAAGGTAGATGGGGTGCTAAGTTGCTATATTAGTTGAGGTGTGGCTTCTAATAAGCGTTTGCTACTATCGTGAGTTGTCTTTTTTAGCTCTTATATATTACTATATTACGTGTGATTTATTGATAGAGTTACTTGGGACGTGTTAGTGGTGTGGTGGGAGGTGTCTAGAGTAGTTAGTTGAGGTGTTTGCGAGCGTGCTTGGACACCATGGGTATAAAAGAGATATTTGTGTATGTAACTATATTACATGTGATTTGTTGATAGAGTTACTTGGAATGTGTTAGTGGTGTGGTGGGAGGTGTGAGGTGTCTAGTGTAGTTAGTTGAGGTGTGTGCGAGCGGGCTTGGA
>NC_061115.1:1108734-1121190 GCF_002878395.1 Capsicum annuum | reverse complement strand
ATAATATTTAATTAAAAAAATAGATGACATGTCTGCCTATATTACCCGTAATTGCTCCGTGATTTACTATATTACCCCTGATTAATTATTATAAGTCGTTTATATATTAAAATTAATAATATTTTTTTACCATATTACCCCTAATTAATTATTATAAGTCATTTATATATTAGAATGAATAATATTTAATTTAAAAAATAGATATTTATGACGTTTGTTTCAACTTCTTTAACCGTGATTTTACTATGTCATCTCTAATTAATTATTATAAATCATTTATGTATTAAAAATTAATAATATTTAAGTAAAAAAATAGATGGCATGTCTGCCTCTATTACCCCTAATTGCTTTGTGATTTACTGTATTACCCTTAATTAATTATTATAAGTCATTTATGCATTAGAATTAATAATATTTTTTACTATATTATCCCTAATTAATTATTATAAGTCATTTATATATCAGAATTAATAAAATTTAATTAAATCAATGTACATTTATTTTTGTATCTCATCAATATCAAATTTTTATGCTAAAAAATATTTATAGTGTTGAGCCCGTACTAACACGGCCATGCACCTCTAGTCTTTTAATACTAGAGTATTATCTTGTTATCGCGTAGTTTTTTATCCTTTAATATGCACGTAGATAAAAGTAAAATTTATGTATTTCCTATCTCTCTCATACTCAGATTTATAAAATTACATTGTATATAAAATATATTATTATTGTTATTTTAAAATTTAAATTATAAATAAGTTTTTGTATATTTATTTTTATGAAATTTAATTTGATTTTTCTTTGTTCACCTTTTCTTTTCCCCACTCATTTGCCCAAAAAATTCCAAGCAAAAATTGCACAAAATTTCATCCCATAAATTGCTCTAAAATATCTTCCTCTTCCTCATCTTCACTGAAATTCAACCCCACCCCTCACTTCTGCTTAACTTATTCAGCATAAAAAACCAATCTTTTTCAACTTATGCAGCATAAAAAGGCAATCTTGATTATACATTTCTTATATAAAACTTATTCAGCTTGTTCTAATGTAAGTTTTTGCATGTTTTACTAGTATAAATTCACTTTCTTTTTTGTCCATATGGGTGTAATTATACTTAGTTCCTCACCAATTTGCTGCAATAATTTTAACTGTGTATCTGTAACTGACACTAGACAATCTACTAGTAGTAGTAATGGGTGTTCAGTTAGAGGGAGATTGAATTTTTCCTCATGTGGGGGTGTGATAAATTGTGATATAATTAGGAAAAAAAATGTGGGGTCTTCAAGATTTGTGATTTCCTCATGTGGGGTTGTGATGAATTGTGAGAAAATTAAGGGGGGAAATGTGGGGTCTTCAAGATTTTTGATGAAATGTTCAAATGATGTTGTGTTAGGTAAAGACTTGAACTTTTTATCTGAGGGGTCTGTGATGAATTGTGAGAAAATTAGGAAAAAGAATGTGGGGTCTTCAAAATTTGTGATGAAATGTTCCAATGATGTTGTGGTGAATTGTGAGAAAATTAGGAAAAAAGATGTGGGGTCTTCAAGATTTGTGATGAAATGTTCAAATGATGTTGTGTTGGATAGGGACTTGAGTTTTTGCTCTTGTGTGTGTGTGGTGAATTGTAAGGAAATTAGGAAAAGAAATGTGGGGTTTTCAAGATTTGTGGTGAAATGTTCAAATGATGTTGTGTTAGTGAATGGTAAATGTAGAAGTGGCATATCTGCTGAGGGAGTGTTGAGGGACTTGAGGTCGATTTCGGAACCAACTGAAGCTTTAGCTTTGTTTAAATCCGTAGCAGAGATGCCTATGGTTGTGCATACTACGGAAATTTGTAATTACATGTTGGAGTATTTGAGGGTTCTTGATAGGGTGAATGATATGGCGGTAGTGTTTGATTTGATGCAAAAACAGATAGTTTATAGGAATTTGGATACTTATTTGATTATATTTAAGGGTCTTCATATAAGGGGAGGAATACGTGAAGCTCCGTTTGCTCTTGAAAGGATGAAGAAAGCAGGGTTCGTGTTGAATGCTTACTCGTACAACGGGTTGATACATTTGATTCTTCAAGCAGGGTTTTGGCAGGAAGGTTTAAAGGTTTATAGGAGGATGATTTCGGAAAAGCTTAAGCCGAGCCTTAAAACATACTCTGCGTTAATGGTTGCGTGTGGTAAAAGAAGGGATACTGAAACGGTCATGAGATTGTTAGGTGAGATGGATGGTTTGGGATTAAGACCGAATATTTATACTTATACCATTTGCATTAGAGTGCTCGGAAGGGCTGGAAAGATTGATGATGCTTGTGCTATATTAAAGAGAATGGATGATGAAGGTTGTGCTCCGGATGTTGTTACTTACACCGTCCTCATTGATTCTCTTTGCATTGCTGGAAAGGTAGATATTGCTAAAGAAGTCTTTTTCAAGATGAAAGCTGGGCGCCATAAACCTGATCGGGTGACTTACATCACTTTGCTAGATAGGCTTAGTGATCGTAAGGACTTGGACTCCGTAAGGGACTTCTTGGACAGGATGGAGGCTGATGGTTATAAGCCGGATGTCGTCTCTTTTACCATACTTGTTGATGCTTTGTGCAAAGTAGGTAACATCACTGAAGCATTTTCTACATTAGATGTAATGAAGGAAAAAGGGATCTTACCGAATCTTCATACTTATAATTCATTGATCAGGGGCCTGCTAAGAAAGAACAAGGTTAATGAAGCGTTGGAGCTGTTTGATAGCATGAAATCTCTTGGAGTTGAGGTCACAGCTTACACGTATATCCTGTTTATTGACTACTACGGGAAATCTGGTGAGCCTGATAAAGCACTTGAAACATTTGAGAAGATGAAAGCTCATGGAATCGTGCCTAACATTGTAGCTTGCAATGCATCTTTGTACAGTATAGCAGAAATGGGAAGGCTTGGAGAGGCGAAAAGTATATTTGATGGAATTAAAGAGAGTGGATATGTTCCAAATTCAATCACCTACAACATGATGATGAAATGCTATAGTAATGCAGGGAAAATTGATGAAGCTATTAAGTTACTCTCCGAGATGCTAGAAAGTGGTTGTGATCCTGATGTGATTGTAGTCAATTCATTGATTGACATACTTTATAAGGATGGTCGGGCTAGTGAAGCGTGGGCAATGTTTTACAGATTGAAGGATATGAAACTGACTCCTTCCGTTGTGACCTACAACACTTTACTGGCTGGATTAGGTAAAGAAGGAAAGATCCGAGAGGCCTATGAGTTACTGGATAGCATGGCTCTTCACGGGTGTGCTCCAAACACAATCACTTACAATACACTTTTAGATACTCTTTGCAAGAACGGTGAGGTTGCTACAGCCTTGACGTTGCTTTACCAAATGACGGGACCAAATTGCTTTCCGGATGTTTTCAGTTATAACACTGTAATCTTTGGGTTGGCTAAAGAAAAAAGGGTAACCGAAGCATTTTTGCTATACCATCAGATGAAGAAGAAAATGTATCCCGACTGTGTAACAGTATATGGTCTTCTACCTATTCTTGTGAAAGATGGCTTAGTTGACGATGCTGTTAAGATTGTGGATGGTTTTGTTAACCAGGCTTTGAATAGGTCGGATAGATCCTTTTGGCTGCAACTGATGGAAGGTATTTTGGGTGAAGCTGAAATAGATCATTCCATTTCTTTTGCCGAAAAACTGGCATCGTATCGTATTTGCAGAAATGACTTAATAATAGTACCTGTTATTAGAGTTCTTTGCAAGCAAAAGAAAGCCCTTGATGCTCATGATCTTTTTGTAAAGTTCAAGAACAAATTCGGAATTCACCCAACACTAAGATCATATTATCCTTTGGTTGAAGGACTTCTGAATGTTCATCATCTTAAAGAATTGGCATGGCATCTTTTCAAGGAAATGAAAAATGCCGGTTGTGCTCCAGATGTTTATACCTATAATTTGTTTCTTGATGAACTTGGAAAGTCCGGGAAGGTTGATGAACTTTTTGAGTTGTATGAGGAGATGCTCCACAGAGGATGTAAGCCGATCGCAATAACTTACAATATTCTCATTTCGGGTTTGGTGAAGTCTAATGAAGTAGAGAGAGCAATAGATTTTTACTATGATCTTGTTAGTTTAGGCTTTACACCTACGCCTTGTACATATGGTCCTCTCATAAATGGGCTTTTTAAGGTTAAAAATTTCGACAAAGCAAAGGACCTTTTTGATGAAATGGTGGAATATGGATGCAGACCTAATTCTGCTATCTACAACATTCTCATAAATGGGTTCGGGAAAGCAGGTGATCTGAAATCCGCGTGTGATCTCTTCAACAGAATGAATAAAGAAGGAGTTAGACCGGATTTAAAGACGTACACCATTCTTGTAGATTGCCTATGCTCTTCGGGGAAGGTGGACGATGCTCTAAACTACTTTGAGGAACTGAAATCAGCTGGTCTTGATCCTGATTTGATTTCTTACAACCTTATGATCAACGGTCTTGGGAAGTCCCGTAAAATGAAGGAAGCACTGTATCTTCTTGATGAGATGAAAAGCAAAGGAATCACCCCGAATCTTTATACCTATAATACCTTGATACTCAATCTTGGAATTGCTGGAATGTTGGAAGAGGCTGGAAAAATGTATGAAGAACTTCAGCAACAAGGTTTTGAACCTGACGTTTTTACATATAATGCTCTTATTAGAGGGTACAGCAAGTCCGGTGATCCAGATGGCGCGTATGCCATTTATGAGAAGATGATGGTCGGGGGTTGTAGCCCGAATGGTGGGACTTTTGCACAGCTACCTAATTAACGCCAGACTTTTTACGTTCTTCAAGTGAAGCTTTGTGAGAACCAGTTTCTACACTCTGCCTTGTGGCTGCTAAGGTATATACTCATTCCACCACTCCAGGGAATGTGCTAGAGAATGTAAATTGTTTCTGCACTTTTTGGATATCGAAACATGCTAGGCAAAATAGGTTTTTAAGACATAATTACTATATCTTCTTGTTCCTTAAATCATCCTGTACCCTAGAGGCGGATGCAGAGTATCCGTGTCGGATTCATATGAACCTAGTACTTTCGACGCAGATCATAATTTATTTATCTTTTTAACCTTTTTTCAACAAATTGTAGATATGAACCCATTTAGCTGATATGATGCTCGTGACCCACACCGTGGGTCTTCCGGAAACGACCTCTCTACCTCCTCGAGGTAGGGGTAAGGTCTGCATACGGTCTACCCTCTCCTTCCCATACCCCACTTATGGGACTATACTGGGTTCGTTGTTGTTGTTGTTGAACCTGTGACTTCAAAAATACAGTTGGTTCAACGGTAAGAACCTTAAAGAATGAACCCATAAATCTTAAATTTTGGATCCTCCTCTGTTGTAGCCCGGCAGTCACCTTCATTGAGTTAGGTTATAGTGCGCTTTGCATGCTTTTCTCGAAGTTCATATTGAAGCTCGTCGGTCAAGAAGTTGCATTACCCTAATATAACTTTGTTCGAGTGGTTTGGTCTCTCAAATTGATTCCAAATATATAAGAAAGAGCAAATTTGCTTCTTCCATTTCCATTCTCAGAACATCAATGTGTCCGGGCTAGAAGTTATTAACTTGTCAACGATGGTAGTGTTAACTTGGCTGAACGTCTTAACCTTAATTTCTTGGTTCTTTTCCGCAGGGATTGCTTCTGCTGATTGGAGGTTTACTTACTATTTGAAGCTCTTAGATGTGTCTGCAAGGTTGTTCTTCAGGTGCGGCAACCTCGATGGCTTCGGATTTCATTTGTAAATGCCAAAATGTTGTCTATATATAGTGTTAATATTTGGTGGTTGTAGGTTTATACCTGTGCCTAACTGTAGATAAGCAAGCAAAATGTTGAGGCAAAACTCTTTCTAAAGTTTTGATTTGTTATTCAATTTGCCAAGAAATGTAGAGGTCTCCTTACATTGTGTTATTGTTTGCTGTGCAATGTTTTGCGCGTAGCCGAGGGTCTTTTGGAAACAACCTCTCTACCTCCATGAGGTAGGGGTAAGGTCCGCGTACACACCATCCTTTCTGGATCCCCTTTTGTGGGATTACATTGAGTATGTTGTTTTACAAGGTAGGGGTAAGATCCGCATACACACCATCCTTTCCGGACCCCATTTTGTGGAATTACATTGAGTATGTTGTTGTTTTGCTCCTGAACCATTTGATGCAATCATTAAGACCTTCCCAATCTTAAAAAGGTTACAAAATTGTGCATTATAGAAGAACTTCACATCCAACATCATGTTTCAACTCTTACACTGTTTGGATGGTTGATACGTATCGTTTCATGATGTATTGTATCATATTGCACTGTATTGTCCTGATGAATACAACGTTTGGATAGATTATGTTATTTCCCATCGCTACATGATGCCACACATGAGCATGTAATATATGTCTAAATTATTGTAACTTTTTCCATATATATCCATGTTTCATATCAAAATATTGGGTTCGATTGAACTCGTAAATGATAAAGTTAACATTGGTCATTTAACAGACTAATGACTAGACACTGTACACTAATCAAATACAATATGAAGAATATTGAAGCTCCCGCTACGAGTGGGGTCCGGGGAAGGGCCGGACCAGACGACAAGGGTCTATTGTAAATAGAATACAAAGAGAAATTGCAAAATGTCAAAAAACCAAAGCAATTCAGAATGATTATCTTTCCCCCAGTAATGATTCAAGAAGTGCAGCCTCTTCTTCCTGCAAATTGAGATATCACAATTAGAACATTCAGTAGCTGAAAATTTGTGTATATGTTATACCAAAGTACAATACATGTACCACTAAGGCGTTAAATTCAGTTTCCTCATCGATCGCGCTGATGATGGCCGGATCTTCCAAGAGTTCCTGTTGCAGGAAAGTAGAGAGACATTGTAACAGAGTACCCTAAACTGGAAAAATCAAAGCTAACAACAGAGAAGTAAACAATCAAGAAACAGCAACTGTACGCGAAATCGCTCAGATGCAATATAACCGTGACTAGTGTTTGTCCCATGGGGCCTTTCTTCAATAAAGCATGTGTGGATTTGTATACAGGTTGACACGCCTTGACTAGTACCACCTTTAATCTATCAGAGCAATAATAATCTTAATATGTTTCGTACTAGACTAAACAAGTCTGTAATCTTTGGTGTTTTCTGATGAATAAGAGAGTTTATTCAAGGTAAGCTTGTATTCTCGATTTGTCCCAACATCGTGGAATAAAATTAGTGTGACATCATCAGGTTCCGGTGCTATATCTGCAGAACAGTTCTCAACTATTTAGAACTGTTTCTTTTTGGATGTCATCAGAAACAGCCTCTCTACTTCTTCGAAGGTAGCGGCTTACCCTCCCCAGACTCCACTTTGTGGGAATACACTGGGTTTGTTGTTGTTGTTCTTTTTGGATGTCGTCCTTTACAACCATTCTTTCACCTTTCCGCTCACAATCAGGTTAGATTCTACTCTAGAGTGGTGGTCTTCACCACCTCTCCTTTGTACAATTGTTGAATAGAAACCTAATGTTTCCCGCCGCCCACCCACCACCTTAGCTTCTCTTTTCCTCTCCTTAACAAGTTAAAAAAAGGGTAGCCCGGTGCACTAAAGTTCCCTCTGTACGCGGGGTCTAGGGAAAGGCCGAACCACAAGGGCTCACCATAGACAGCCTTGCCCGGAGTTTCTACAGGAGACTCTTTCCACGGCTTGAACCCGTGACCTCCTGGTCACATAGCAACAACTTTACCAGTTACTCCAACGCTCCCCTTCAGAAGAACAGAATGTTGCTCGATTGAATGAGCGCTGTAAGAACCTCTAACTGACAACCCAGACAAAATGTGACCCACATCTTCCCTACACTTCTATTATTTTAACAACGATTCTCCTTCATTTCACAACTGCTTGTAGATAGAACTTTTTGTTGGAGCTAACGGGTTTTTATCAGTGTGTGATGAAGCGCAAAATAAAATAACTCATATATGTACAATACGCAACAAGGGGAAAAAGACACTAGCAACAAATTGCTATTGAAAAGGGATAAACAGGCTATGAGGGAAATTTCAATGCTTACATCGTCAGCGATCTGCAATAGACCATCTTTGTCCTGCAATAATAAGTTACACAAAGTAAATAACATGAAAATTATCGAAATTAAAACAAGTGGAAATAACAGAAGGTGAAAACAGTAAAGCATAGGTGCGAGAACAAAGATGAATTAGCTTTTAGAATTATAGATGAACAATCTTCCTATATACAAATGAGAGGTGACTCTTTACCTTAGATGCAACAAATAGAAGCGGGTCCGAAGGTGTATAAATCATATAGTGCGAACCATCCTGTAGAGAGGAAATCGACATTATAAGATACATGAGATGATACTAAGGCAACCCTGTGTAATCCCACAAATGCGGTCTGCGGAGGGTTGAGTGTACGCACACCTTACCCCTTCCTCGTGGAGGTAGAGAGGTTGTTTCTGAAAGACCCTCGACTCAAGTACAACAAATCAAATTCACGGAAAAGAATACGATAGTGAAGTAAACATATCAATTTATAAGGGAAGCAGTACCCAAAAAAGACAGCTTTTGAGCTGTTATAGGAATTCATTACAAATTACGAATAGTGACGACGACAACAATCAGAACTGACTTGGCAGAAAGTACCTACAACATGGCAATCTTACAGAAAGCAAAAAACATGTTCTAACCTTTAACGCCCCTTAACATGGTTCTAGTTAGGTAGAGAGGTTGTTTCCGATAGACCCCCGGCTCAAGACACAGAGACAGTAAATAAGGTCGTAATAAAACATGAGATAAGATGAAATAACAGAAATAAGGCACCCATAAAGTAGTACGATACACTATCAAACCGCAAGCACCCACCTCCCCCAACCCACCTAACTAGAGACTCCATCCTCTAAGAAAAGTCCTACACTACTAGCAAGGCCACCCCCAAAAGCACACCTAACTACTGTCCACAAGTTGAAGTACATAAGTAACACCAAGAAAACGCATTATTTTTCAATTATTATCCCAGCTTAATAATGATCGTTTAATACAATGGATAACTGATAATTTACCATGTGGAAGCATGTAATTTCTATGCCTTCACTTGGCAAGCCATCTACGTCCTCACCATCTGAAAAAGTGCAACAACTTTTAGAAACAATTGAATTCTGATGGATATTATCCAGATAAAATGTTATGAACTACAAAAGATACATTATGGCCATAAACAAACAAGCGTCATTCTAACTATGACCGATGATCACATGACATATCCAGATAAGAATTAAAAAGAATGATCAGGTGAAAGTCCACAATTCCCTAACGATATAAAAAACCAAATCTTCACAAGGACAAGGCATAATTGTGCCACCTATGCAAGCATATAATGAACTATCTCAAGAAACATCTATAGAGGATTGTTGATCGATAGACCCTCAGGCCTCAAGTCTTTCCCTAAATCTTAAAAGCCAAAGGCAAACTTCATAAGCGAGAATAAGTTATATAATGTTATCGCAAACATCTCAGCTTGTATAAGAACCAAAAAAAGAAAATCCTCATCTAAGTTAAGACTACAAAGCATTGTTACAAAGGATACCAAATCAAAAGAGAATATAATGACCTTAGTTCTAAACCAACTAGTAAACTAATAGCTAAAAGAAAAGCTAATAAATCAGATCCAAATTTTAATAATCGCTGTATGAACTGTTCTTTGAGCTACAGTAACATGTGAATTATCTGTGAGCAGCGACACTCTTGTTCCCTTTATCTGATTCTATCTTGTAGGAGTATCACACAGCTTAAGGTTAACATTGGCATCTAAATCACTAAATAATAGTGCAAAGTCAATCACTAAGAAAAATAATCATCATGAGTGCACGTTAAAGTTGCATCAGCAACTAATAATGACATCTTTCATTTGTGTTAAGTCATGCTTCACATTCAATCTGAATATACGACTAATGAACGGACAAAAGGAAATAAATTTTAGGATTGATTTAGCATAGAAAAAGAAAGTATCTAGCATGGATAATACATTGCATTATAACAATTAAGACAGAAAAGGCCGGAACAGCTAGCAATACCCTCCGGTTCATTTTAATATTGTTTTACAGTTTTTGACACGCACACTAAGAAAACCATATAATAGCATTAACGATAAGGTCATTTAACTAAGTTACCCTTCAGATATCATCAAATTACTCTTCATCTCTCCTAAGACTTTTGGAATCATTTGCTAAAGTAGGGGAAGATTTGAAAGACAAAAAAATAACACCTTCTTGGTTTCCTACCGTGACACTTATTTTGGACCAAATTTGAAAGGCTTTAACATTTAAATTGGACCGGAGGTAGTAACAATTTTAACGGCAGTAACACGCAGCTTCATGAAGACAAGAACCTTGCCTGTTCTAAATTCAAATATGTCATCCTCTGTGTAGCAAAATCCTCCTCGTGCTGTGTAACAGAACCTGATACAAAATAGCTAGACGATATCAGAACACATAAAAGAGATTCAGGGATAAGGCAGACATGAAAATCAAAGTTCTAGAGATTGTACCCACTGTACACGAGATGCATGTGTATCTTGGCTAGAGCATAGGCAGCAGTGGGTAGGATAGCTTCAACTTCTTCATCGCTTACCTACACAGCAGTAATATAAATTAATAAAAATTAATTATGATATGATTATTTTTATTATTTTTGATCAAGTAAAAGTATTTTCATTCGTAAACATGACCAAATCCGCCGTATACAGAGGTTATAACTTATATCAAAAGATCAAGACTCTACAAAATATGAAGCTCTACGAAATCCACCCAATCCTCTACGCAAGAAGGAATTTTCTGTTTACACCAAAAGAAAATAAGAGAGCGGAGACTACTACTCAATTTCAGGAAACTCGACTCTACACCTTCATAACCTTCATAATTATGATACGATTGTATAATATGTAATAACTTTTTGTGCCCCTTATTCTATTTTTTTAATTTCTTAACGGGTCGGTGCATTCGGCATTATGACTTCTTCCACAGATTGGCATCAGTGGATAACGGAAATAGCACTAAAGACATTTTTTAGTCAAACAAACAAAGGTAGGTATCCAGCTTATGTTACTGTTTGAACAGAGAGAGTTTCTGGAGAATTTTGATCTGGGTGAAGATGGCCCTTTCGCTTAACTCAACCCCAAAAGCTAGCTCATCGGGGATTGTCCGGGACAATATAAGGAGACCATAACCCATTTCCCCAACCAATGTGGGACTTACCACTCCATCACACGCTCCGGACTCAACCGAAGCGTGGATTATGGGGACCCAACGTTGAGAAACACAACAATGTATATTGAGTAGTCTGGCTCTGATACACTATTAAGATATGGGCATTGGGCCTAAATCCATTTGATAACTGATCATTTGTTAAGAAGAAATGAGACAGTAAAACAAGATTCGCTCTAGCATGTTTCCAGTTTCCACAAACACAACAGAAATTCAAGTTTAGTTCAGACATACAGCAGCCCACCCCTCGACATTTCTGCTCTTTAAGATTTGAACAGGCCTGCAGAGACAAATAGACCGATTTAATGTAACATCAGAAAAAGGAAAGACATCAAAATCATAACTACAAACCTCACTTACATATCAACAGGGCAGAGTAATAGACATTCATCTCCTCGTGTACTTCTAAAAACCCTCCTGATGACACATTCCAGTGGGAAATTGTTGGTAGAATCAACCTGTTGCTAAGCTCTTTAGATAACTAAATTGACAGAGATAAAGAGAAAGATATCTATAGCAGAAAATACACTAGCACGTGAAATAATTGTGAAGTGACTGAAGAAGTTGCTCCTACAAGCAAATTTAAGGAGATGATTTAGCACCTATAAGAAGTCATTTTAGGTAGTCGCGACAGTGAATTAAGAGGTCACATGTTGTTGTGCGTCATACAAAAATTCTTTCAAACTTATGGGAAATTAAAACCAAGCACTGCCACACTTGCAATTTCTCCTTCTCAGCTGGTGAACAGACTTAGCTGGTCGCAACAGCTAGTGTGGCAGGTATGTCATGGAATTAGTTGAGGTGCGGGACAGCTAGTCCAAACACTATTTGTCCTAGCCTGGATGGACAGAGTTAGTTGTACATGGTGTTGGTGGGAGGTGCCGAGTATCTCGTGGAATTAGTCAAGGTCCCCTCATCCAGACATCATCTGTCCTAACCTAGGTGGATGGACTTGGTACCTATTGTTTGTGGGAGGTGTAAAGTATCTCGTGGAATCAGTCGAGGTGCAGGACAGCTAGACCAAATACCACGTTTATCAAAATTAAAAAATATAGCAGTTTAGCACCCCATCTATCTTTTCCAGCTCAAAAGTAAATCACGCACATATATATATATACACAAATATTTCTTTTATACCCACGGTGTCCAAGCCCGCTCGCACACACCTCAACTA
>NC_061115.1:1092104-1105734 GCF_002878395.1 Capsicum annuum | reverse complement strand
GACAGGTATCTCGTGGAATTAGTCTGGGTAGTCTTGGTTGTTGGTGGCAGGTGGCGGGTATTTCGTGGACTTAGTTTAGGTAGCCTTGATAGACAGAATTACTTGATAAGTGTTGCTGGTGGGAGGTGACAGGTACTTCGTAGAAATAGTCTAGGCAGTCTTGGTTGTTGGTGGCAGGTATTTCGTGGTATATTAGTTTAGGGAACCTTGGTGGACAAAATTACCTAATACGTGTTGCTGGTGAGAGGTGCCAATAATACCATAAAATTAGTCTAGGTAGTTTTTGTTGTTGGTCACGGGTGACAGGTATCTCGTGGAATTTGTCTTGGTTGGTGGTGGGAGGTGACAAGTATCTCGTGGAATTAGTTTAGGGAGCCTTGATGGATAAAATGACCTAATACGTTTGTTGGTGAGAGGTGAAAGGTATCTTGTGGAATTTGTCTAGGTAGTCTTGGTTGCTGGTGGCAGATGACAGGTATTTCGTGGAATTAGTTTAGGTAGCCTTGGTGGACAGAGTTACCTAATACATGTTGCTGGTGGGAGGTGACAAATATTTCGTAGAATTAGTTTAGGTAGCTTTGGTGGCCAGAATTATCTGATACATGTTGCTGGGTGGGAGGTGACAAATATTTCGTAGAATTAGTTTAGGTAGTTTTGCTGAACAGAATTACCTGATATGTGTTGTTGGTGGGAGGTGGTAGGTACTTCGTAGAATTAATTTAGGTAGCTTTGGTGGATAGCGTTAACTGTCTAGGTAGTGTTGATGGACAAAATTACCTGATACATGTTGGTGGGAGGTGGGAGGTGCTTCGTAGAATTATTCTAGGTAGCCTTGGTGGATAGAGTTAAGAGTTAACGGATACCTATTGCAGGTGGGAGGTAACAGGTATCTCGTGGCATTTGTCTAGGTAGTCACAAAATTACCTAATACCTATTGGTGGTGGGAGGTGACAATTATTTCGTAGAATTAGTCTAGGTAGCGTTGGTGGATAGAAATACATGATACATGTTGTTGGAGTGTTCCTGGTGGGAGGTGACAAGTATTTCGTAGAATTAGTCTAGGTAGCCTCGGAGGACAAAAATACATGATACATGTTGCAGGGTGTTGCTGGTGGGAGGTGACAGGTGACAGGTGACGAGGTATTCCATGAAATTAGTCTAGGTAGTCTTGTTTGACAGAGTTACTTGGTACCTGTTTGGTGGGAGGTGACATGTATCCAATGGAATTAGTCTGGGTAGTCTTGGTGGATAGAGTTAACTGGTACCTGTTGCTGGTGAGAGTTGATAGGTATCCCATGAAATTGCTAGGCCACCCTATTGGGACAGGTTGGATAGATGTTGTGGGAAAAAGGGGACACCGTTGGATTAGATATAATTATATTCAAAGTTCCCCTAGTTGGTATAATAAAAGAATGTGCAGTAAGATCTTTTAAGATAGAGTGAGGGATCCAAGCAAGTATAAAACTATCGATAGGATTTCGTTTAACATTTCGGCAAGATAACAGCTACTCGTTCAAGTGATCTTATTGGAAAAAAACGAAAATCTCTAAGGAAAACAGTAAAAGTTATGAAAATGTTATTTGTTGTGTGAGAATGGTAGTCTTTGGCTCTTTGTAGAAGGTGGCGGTTAAAAATCGGGGAAGGTGAGTTGTACACACCCCTACTTGTGTACTATCGATCTATAGTGGGGTTTATGTGTTGCTCGTTGTGCAACGTTCAACTGCGGGACAGTGCCAGATTTACTTTTGACATGGTTTGGTTGGAATTTGTTACTCTCGTTAACTGTAGGATATCACTATTTATAACTCCGCTTACCCGGCAAGCTTTAGTTTGACGTTTTTGCCAATTCTTAGGTAGCAACAACCTTTATGATGGTGCTTTACAACTCTTCGAATAACATCATTTACAGATTGAGATCTTGAAGAGATTGCAGCGAGAATCTTTTTCAGATATTATGAAGCTAAGAGACAGACAAGAGAAGGTGGAGCGAGTGCTTGCATTCTTTAAATCTTCGAAAGGAAGTCCATTTCAAGAAGCTAGCACTCATGTAAGGGGAGAATTTGATGCTGTGGGTGCATTGTTGATGATCGGTACTATTGATGAATCCAAGCGCAATGCAATTGAAAGATCGATTAGGACTGGTATTGATTCTAGGCTGACTTTTGAAACAACTCTCCGTGAAACGGATACACTTGTAGCTGAGTTTGTTGGCAGCGAAAGAGGCCAAATGGATATCCCGGGTAGTCCACTTTCTTTAGCAAAAGTTCTTTATGCAGCAAATATTAGTGACTCGTTCTCCGCAGTTGCCATTCCATTTGGTGGTCGATGTAGAGATGTTGCGGTACCTACAAATTCACGTGAGGTAAGTGCTCTCCGTGCTGAATGTGCTTTCTGATTTAGTTCATAGTTATCAATTCCATGTTCTATTCTTTTTGGTACAGTCAGTATCAGGTTGTCATGAAATAGTGTATGTCGATCGTACAAAAAACGTTAAACTACTAATGTTATGCACAGAAGCTTATAATTCAGCAATTCACCCATCTCTACACGTTTAGTTAATTGGATTGACGAGAAATCGACAAGTTGGTTGGGTTGGTTTGATGGTTGTTGTATATTGTATTTACTTCAGATGGTTCTCGCGAATGTTGCATATTGTATACTCCTACTTGTTATATTAGTTCATTTTCAGTTGCCTCTCTCGGCGTCTCATGTAAAGGCAACGATAAATGGCTAATATAACGATTTTCTTGAAACTTTTGCAGGAAAGGGGCCTGACGGATTATTCATCATTTGGGCCGCCTCTGCTGAATCAACTAAATGGTAGCGGAATTGCTGTGATGGTAAAAAAATCGATTGTTGTTGCTTCGTTGGCTCAGTTTGTCTCTGCATTCCCACACTCTGATAGACTTTCGTATTGTTTTGGCACTTTTGGTCAAGTTGTTTGCCAACTTTCGAGCAATACAAAGCTGTCGATCATGGGTGTACACAAAATGGCCAATCTGTCGAGCCAACAGCCTAGACTTGCAGCTATGTCGTTGCCTATTGGCATTCTACAACGGTCAGGGCATTCTCAGGCACCCGTGGAGGAAAACAGCCTCTTAGATGGTTCAATCGCTGCAATGCTAGAGTCAAAACTCGATGAAAGTACAAGAATCGGTGGCTGGGTAGAGATGAAGAGATCAAATCCGAAACATTTGCAGTGGGGAGTTACGATGTCTGATACGCCCGAGGATGATTTTGGGTGGGGTTTGAGCCTTGGCGGCTTACTACAAGGTCCGCGAAATTGGGACCATTTTCAAGTCGAATCTTTTCTCAATTTCAACTTAGGAAACAAGTGCAAGTTGCAGCCAGGTCTGCTCTATGTAATGGATGGAGCCACTCAGTTTCCTGCATTAACATTCCGCACTAGTTGGTCCTTGTAATGTGCAACCTGGTTCAGACACCACGATTGAACAAAAGAGAAATACAAAAATACACGTTCGCAACTTCCACACAAAAGAGAAAGAAGAGAGGCATTTTGTCTACTGCAACAGTTTGTCTACCTTGTTGTGGGGCTCTTCACTGGACCCTGCGCATAGCGAGAGCTTTAGTGCACCGGACCGGACTGTCCTTTTCAACAGTTTAGTAACTACATTTATTAGTCGAAGTAGTTATAGGATATCAACTCTCTTCTAAACAGTTTGGCCAAGTTTTTAGAAGAAAATTCTTTTTGGTCTAATGTTTTTTTTTTTTTTGGTTTCCCATCCGGTGTCCGGTACCCGCATTGGAGTCCGATTAATTCGGATCCGCACCGCGTAGGGCGCCATTTGGGAGAAGAGCATCCTACCAAGGATTTCTCCATACCCAGGGCTCGAACCCGATACCTCTGGTTAAGGGAGGAGCAGCGTCATCTGTTGCACCACAACCTTTGATGGTTGGTCTAATGATTTAAGATCGAGTGTTGTTGACAAAGATAGGAATACGGTTTGCGTTCATCATATTCTTTCTGAATTCCACTTGTCGGACTACAATGAATATGTTTTTGTCGATCAGATAAATAGTTCATAACTTCGTGTTTAGTCGATTTTCTCCAAAAGGGTTTCAAAAGAAATGTTATCGAAGTATTGATTGCAAGAAAAATATAACAACTAAATAGCAAAATACAAAGCAAATAAAATGGCATATAACTAAACACTTAGAAGAATATAAAACTAAGCATCCTTATCTCCGTTTTTGGCCGACCAACACTTTGCCCCGTACAACAATATTGGTCTAACCATCGGTAAACAAAACTTACCTTCAAGCCTTATCGACACATGCTTATCACAAAAATACTCTAAAAAAACAAGCCTCCATTTCATCCACACCGCATCAATATGGTGTGCGACGTCATCATCAATCTCCATGTATCCTTAGATTACAAACCAATTAATAACTACAATAGGTCTTACATCATTTCATCGATTCGATAGCTACAGTAAACAACAACAACAACAATAACATATCCAGTATTCCCATAAAGTGGAGTTCGGAGAGGCAAAGGCTACACAGTTTGTACTATCGCTATCGTAGACGTGAAGAAGAGAAGGTGTTTCCGATAGACTCTCAGTTCAAGATAAAAATATTCTATACTTGAAGCGAGATGTCATCATCAATCTCTACGTGTCCTTAGATCACAAACCAATTAATAACTACATTAAGTCTTACATCATTCTATCGATTCGATAGCTACAACAACACTAACATATTCAGTATTCCCATAAAATGGAGTCCGGAGAGACTAAGTGTACGCAGTCCGTACTACCGCTATCGTAGACGTGACGTAGAGAAACTGTTCCAATAAACCCTCGATTCAAGACAAAAACAGGTTGAGCTACCTGAGATCTCAGATTCAATTTCCAGTAGAGACAAACATTAGATTATTTCTTTCCATATGTTTTAACCTTGGCGGACAAAGTTATCTGGTACCATAATATTGCTGATGAAAGGTGACAGATATCATGTGGAATTAGTCGAGGTGTACACAAGCTGTCCTAGACAGCATGATTCTCACAATAATAAAAAATAAAAATAAGACAAAAATATTCTATAAAATGTCATAGTACATGGAAAAATACATATTACCACCACAACAAATATATATATATATATATATATATATTTAATTTTTTTAAAAAAAATCAAAAGAAATAGAAAATAAAAATATATAAAAAAAATATATAAACTCTAAACCCTTGACTGTGTAATATACTACTACTACTACTACTAGTTGTATAGGATTTTTCTAGAACTATTGTGAACCTCTCCAAATCTCTTCTCCATTTTCTCTCAATGGCGGCGGCGAGGATTGCATTGTTGAAATACCTAAGAGTCGAAGCTCGACCAGCTCAATTCCAAAACCCTAGAATCATCGGAGGTTCGTTGAGTCAGATTTTCAAACGTCATTTCAGTGAAGAAGTAAGAGGATCCTTTCTCGATAAGGATGAAGTTAGAGATCGCGTTATTACCTGCGTCAAAAATTTCCAGAAAGTCGATCCTTCTAAGGTATATAAGCTAACATATTTCAATTTTGCATATATTTTTAATGTTAATTTAGCCTGGAAATGAATTGAAACGAAAGTATGGTTTATTTATATGTTTTTAAATGTTAATTTAGCCTGGAAATGAATTGAAATGGAAGTCTGGAAATGAATTGGAATGAAAGTAGGGTTTATTTATATGATTTTAATGTTAATTAAAGCCTGGAAATGGATTGAAATGAAATTAGGAGCCTGGAAATGAATTGAAATGAAATAAAAGTAGGGTTTATTTATATGCTTTTAATGTTAATTTAGCCTGGAAATGAATTGAAATGAAATTAGGGTTTATTTATATGTTTTTAAATGTTAATTTAGCCTGGAAATGAATTGAAATGAAAGTAGGGCTTTGTGAAGGTATTAGATAATCTGTATTTAGGTTTGGAATGTTTTGTTTTCGTCTCGATGTGTGTTTTACGTTATTCATGGATTTATACAATGTGCATTTTCTTGGTGTGGTGAAAAACACCAAAAGTATATCGGCTTTTCGAGTTTCATACCTTAACTAACTATTAAGTGTGCGAGTTTCTTAGTGAATCATCACCGATTATTTATCAAAACACACCTACACTATTAATTGTTTGAGTTTCATACCTGAAAGAGTTCTCTGGTATGCTGGTGGGAGGTGGCAGGTATCCCGTGGATTTAGTCGAGGTGCACGAAAGCTGGCCCGAACACTACGGTTATCAAAAAAAAATTCAAGCATGAAAAAGTGAACAATTAATAGTTTTGGTGTATTTTGATGAATAGTTGGTGATAGTTCAGCAAGGAAACTAACTCACACACCTGGTGGTTCAGGTATGAAACTCAAAAGTCGGAATACTTTAGGTGTGCTTTTTACCCTTTTTAGGTAAGAAAAAAGAACAATTGATAGTTGAGGTATGTTTTGATGAATAGTTGGTGATAATTCAGAGGGAAACCAAACACCCAACACCTGGTAGTTAGGTATGAAACTCAAAAAATCGGGATACTTTTGGTATTTTATTTTACCCTTAACTCCTCTTTTTGATAATTGTTTTGTTGTACTACATGTAGTTGAACTTTAATAAAATCATTTTTTGACTGATGATATTGCCGAGGGTCTACCCTCACATGATAGGGGTAAGGCTGCATACGCACTACCCTCTCTAGACCTCCCTACTCCACTACTGGGACTACATTTTTTTTTTTTAATAACCGTGGTGTCCGGGCCAGCTTGTGCGCACCTCGACTAAATACACGGGATACCTACCACCTCTCACCAGCAACAGGTGCCAGGTAACTCTGTCCACCAAGGCTAGAACAGTTGGGAAGAAAACACCTAGTGTTTTTCTGTGCTGGGAATTGAACCTGAGACCTCATGGTGTTCATCCCAACTTCATTGAACCACTAGGCCACACCCTTGGGTGCACTACTGGGATTACATAGGGGTATGTTGTTGTTCTTGACCGATAAAATTCTAGTAGTTAATGCATGCTCATGTCCATCTTTTAATCAGCTTTAGGATTGATTTGGCTTGAGCCAATTGGTAATTGGTAGCTCAGTAGGAGGTAAGACAAAATTCAGTGGGAATTCAATAAATTTTAGAAATGCCATTGTGTATTTTTTTGTTCTTGATAGAAAAATGCAGCAGATTATATTTTTGCAGAAGAATGAATATTACCTTGGGCTGGTTTTCACAACTTGTGGATTGGCCATTTACGGTGATGAGATGGTTCATTGTCCTTTTGGTAGTCTAAAAAGTAGTGCACTACCATTTTGTTGAGTCATGCTTACAATGTTCAGTGGTCTTTATGAGTAGTGGTAGAAATGCAAACTGTCTCCTTGTAATTTCTGTGGACTAGTGTTATTAAGAGCTATCACTTTGTCGTTTAGAGAGAGTAAGTGGAAGTGAAATATGAAGAGGGGGTAATTTGAGCTGTGAGGTGCGGAGATTCCCAACTACAGGGAGTTAATCTGCTAGTTGCTAAGTAACACAGGGAAGTAACGTGCAATCCTTATATCTATCATGCTTACTTAAGTGTAGCAAGCTGTGGAAACAACCTCTTGCAGAAATGCAGGGTAAGGCTGTGTGCAATAGAGTTAGACCGTTGTGGTCTAGCCCTTTTCCAGACCCCGCGCATAGCGGGAGCTTTAGTGAACTGGGCTACCCTTTTTAATACTTACAGTGTAGGTTGAACTCGAGTCATTTGCTTCCTTAAGCCATGTCCATACCAAAAGAGCTGTATCGACATTATTGTTATATAAGTCTAGTGTACAATATATGCGAAGTATGAACCGGTATCTATCCTAAACTCTCTAGCCCACTAGCAGATGAATAGAGCAAATAGATAGGCAAGCTTTTTCCATACAGTAAGTCGTTCGAGGTATAGGTAGTACAAATAGGATTTCTATCAATTTCCAAACTTGAAAGTGGTTTTGCGAGTTTATGAAAGGGTGTTTAAGAATACACCACCTCAGTACCAGGAACAGAGGGTCAGAAATGTACGAATTTTCATTTAGAAGAACATGCAATATATTTGGAAGTTAGTCTCTAGTCAGGAATGAATGAATCTATGTTTCTCGGTCAATCTAAAATTGATGCTGCATCCGTATTGGATTTTTCAAAAATGAACTATTGAAGGATCCGACACACACCTGTCAACATTTTTGAAGAGTCCGAGAAACATTGGAAAAAATCGAGGGAGATATTAGGCTGTATTTATGTCACGTACTAGCTAGCATGCAATTGGAGAACTCATAGGAAAAACTTGTCAAGAAACAAATAGTTAAAAAGTCATAAACCGATGCAGGAGCAGCAAGTTAGCAGCAATGGAAGTTTGGAATGGTGGAAGAGGAATCATATGAAATCAGAATAAGATTCCTCTTGACCTGTCTGCAAATTCAATTTTTGGAAATTCCCAAGGAGGCCAATATATAAGTTAAGTAAATCAAACATAAAGAAATCCTACAGGTATCAAGGTTTATGAGGTGAATTAGATGGATTTTTGATTCAAATTTCCTTCAAAGGAGTTATAGAGCATCAAAATAAGACGTTGGCACTTAAAACGTGTGTCACTATTCTTGATAGGTAACATAGTGATGGGTGTCACTAGGAAGGCTTGGAACCTTGTGCCACACGGAAACAATCTGGGGATAGGTGGATATGTATGTTCAAACAGGGGAACTAAGGAATGGTGGAATCGTTAATGGGTTTCTGATTAGATCCATTTGGGAAAATTTTTGACAAGCATTTAGTAAATTAGGTGGGGTGGTTCAAAAATGATACTACTATGGGCAGAGACAGCAACATGTATAATGGCAATGGATATGAGAAGATTGACTATACACCCATCACAAAAATCTGAAGGAAAGGTCAAAGAACATGAGGAATTTTCATGTGCAGAGGCTAGTAAGCAAGCATTGCCATTAGGTAAATCAACTAGTTAGTGGAAACAATAATGCAGAGTGATGGGCTAATTTTTTTATTTTAACTTTTAATTTGTCGAATAAATTCAGAAAAGGGGAGTAATGAGTCGAAACCCAAACTGCGTTATGGTTTGGAGGGGCCAAACCCATGGTACAACAACATACCCAGTAATCAGTATAATCCCACAAAGTGGGATTTGGGGAGGGAAGAGTGTAGGCAGTCCTTGCCTACCTTAGAGGTAGGGAGGTTTCCGAGAAGACTCTTGGCTTAATGGAAAAGAAGTTCAGAGCAGTCCAGAAAAAAAGAAGTAAACAGAATTACAAGAAATAGTAGATAGTAACAAATAATGAAATCTAGAAAGACTTACTATTCGTCAGTAACAAGGTGTGTCGATATTTTTTCATGCCTACATATAATGAAGTAACAGAAGAAAACAAAGGAACCTTCGCGCACAAAGTTATGTACAGCAAACAGTTCCCCTTTAGGTCAACTTAGTAGTTAGTCAAGACAACAATGCAGTTTGATGGGTCCAGAACTATTTAGTTTTGAATTTGTACACTGGATGTACTCAACAGTTGGAGCAGGAAAGGAGGGAACTAGAGACCAAAAGAAGATCTGGAAAATGATTCCAGGATGCATATGGTGGACCATCTGGAAGGGAAGGAACTCGAGAGGTTTTGAAAACATTAGCAACTCCGTCCAGAAGATAAAGCATAGTTGTATTCAGCTTTTGCATTTTTGGTGTTATGGAATGTTTATAGTAGATTCAGGGAAAACGCACAGTTTTTAGAGTCCCTATTTTACTTTTGCTAACCAAGCCAAGATATAGCTTGTAATTATGACCTTCATGGTTTTTCCGGAATCAATACAAGATGTTACCATATCAAAATAAAATAAAATTGTTGAGTCAAATCTGATGGGGGAAGGTGTGTCATCAGTATGATGTGCTTGTGAAACAAATCCACCAAGGTTTCGGAACTTGCTCATCGCTCATCTTCCAATTCTGGATAGTGCTCCCAAAGCTTAATTTCCTATTTTACTCTTTCATGTAGTCTATGGGTGTTTTGTACTGTCATCTCTCTGGTATGACGTTTGAATGGGGGAAGGAAATATTTAACGCACCATCTCCATGCTAACAGTTTTTCGTTATCTGTCCCAGTTCCATTTTCCAAAATCCTCTATTAGTTCTATTTCATGTCAGCATATTCTTGCAGTGTCCACCTCTGCTTGTTAATTTTGGTTGCTAGTGATGCTACCCTAAGGCGGAGCCACATTGTATTCGGGGGTTCATCCCGAACCCCCTTCGTTAGAAAATTATACTATTTTTACATGGTCAAAAATATTTTTATGTGTATATAGTAGATGTTGAACCCCTTCGACTAGTCCGTATATTTACTTCTGAACCCCCTCAATGAAAATTTTCTTGCTCCGCCACTGAATTGCTACCAATGCGATATTGTCATGTGTTTCTTTTATGCTTATGCAATGTAGCTTCATGCAGATCACTGATTTAGCCTGGACAAATGCTGCTAGTCGACATTTGTTGTTTGTAACTTCTGTTTTACTTGGAACCTTTCGACATTATATTTACAGATGCAATTTTTGTTTATCTTGCAGGTTGCCCCAAATGCTCACTTCCAAAATGATCTTGGCTTAGATAGTTTAGACACCGTTGAAATTGTGATGGCCCTTGAAGAAGAATTTGGTTTTGAGATTCCAGACAATGAAGCCGACAAGATCAACTCGATAAATTTAGCAGTTGATTTCATTGCATCTCACCCTCAGGCAAAATAAGGGAACAAAATCTAGCTTTGATGAGTACTCATTTTCTTCTATAACTTCTTTCCCCAATTTAAGTACTTCATTTACTCACTTTTGGCATGTGGTTTATACTACGTATGCGCTCTTGTAAGGATTTTGGTCAAGTCCTAAAGACGACAACTACCATTATCGGCTAGATGGTGATATGATGTCTCAAACTAAAGTTTAGTCTCTATTAGATTTGAGATATATGCTTTTAGAATGTTTGGTGCTTATGAAAATAAATCTAGCTGTATGGTAGCATTGGTCAAGATGAAGTTTTCATTAGTTTATTTCTCTTTGTTGGCCAAAAGCCAAAATATGTGTGCAGTTTATCTTCTGCAGAACTATGATCAATTGGTTGTGTTTTGTTGTTTTTGAGTGAATTAATTGATTAGATATTAAATACATTTGTCAACATGTGACCAAGAGGTCACGAGTTCAAGCCTTGGAAACAGCCTTCGGTAGAAATACAAGGTAAGGTTGCGAACAATACACCCTTGTGGTGGGGCCTTCCTTGGACCCTGCGCGGAGCAGGAGCTTTAGTACATTTGGCTGTCCTAATCAGGGCTAATTCAATCTTGATAGGAGAAACCCGCAAGGGTTGTATATAGTCTAACATAGTTTATCCTGTATTTTGCAAAAGGTGGTTATAAAAGTTCGAATTTATGACCTCTTGATCAGTAACTCTATTAGTTACATGTTCCCATTTAGACTCTTTTCCAATGAGAACCGATTGAGCATGAGTTGTGATTCTTGAATTGTTTGGTGAGTTGTGGGAAGTTTGCAAGAGATTTTGAATGACATTTTGCCTAGTCCTGAGTTGGGGGTTTATCGGAAACATCCTCTCTACTTCATCCGAGATATTGGTATGAATTACGTACACTTTACCCTCTCCAGACTTCACTTTGTGAGAATAGTTTATCGGAAATATCTTCTCTTCTCTACTTCATCTGAGATATTGGTATGAACTATGTACACTTTACCCTCTCCAGACTTACTTGTATGTTGTTGTACAGGATGGACACATTAATGGCTCTATCCCCACAAGTACATGATACCTTTTAACTCCATTTATAGCTAATATATAACTTCACATTGATTTCTAGACTGAAAAAAGTTTTTTTTCCATTTGGAGCTCACCATGTAACGTGAAAGTTATTTTGTCGGAATTTTTTTCATGCCATGAAACTCGAAACCAAAATCATTAATTCAAGGTGAAGAAATTCTATCATTTGACTCGAACCTTTTAAATACGAACTTCAATGAAAATTCTGATTCCGTCACACAATAATGTCTTTTGAATATTAGTAGTACTTGGATCCCCAGACAAAGATGTCTTTGATTGACAAATGACAAGAAGGATTTCATATTTTCATAATAAGATACTATATAGTTATATCTAATTATGTCTTTCGACATGTTCCGTGATGAATGGAATATATCATATTAGTGAACGAAAGGAATCAAATATATTTATTAATTTGTCTTGAAAATTTTAGGCCTCCGTTTGATTTTTGCCTTAGGACACTGATGTGCTTGAGCCGCCTCTGGGCCCGATGTAGACTCGTAGGTAATACCCACAGTCATGAATGTGCACGCGCCGGCCGAATCGAATAAAGTGACTTCAGATAAAGGAATGTAGGGATTCGGGCGTAAGAGGGTGATGAATGAAATTTCAGTTT
Source organism: Capsicum annuum (assembly GCF_002878395.1). NCBI lineage: Eukaryota > Viridiplantae > Streptophyta > Magnoliopsida > Solanales > Solanaceae > Capsicum > Capsicum annuum. Next base: position 1,093,306 of record NC_061115.1, on the reverse strand, counting down.
CTTTATACGACTTGGACAATTCTAGGCCTAAGATGTAATTTAACATTTTTGGTTATCATATTATTTTATTGTTCTTATTGTCTTTTCTTTGAATGTCATATGTGTACTTCTTTGAAATCAAGGTTTGTACAATACACTCTTGTGATCGGACTCCTCCTCGGATCGTGCGTATAGTGAAAGCTTTAGTACACTAGAATGTCCATTACTTCATCATTTCACTGTCTTTATTTCCATATTCTCTTTTTTCAACCGTTCTAAAATGTTTTACTTTAAGTCGAGGGTATATTCGAAACAATGTTTCTATTTCTATAAGGATAAAATTTGCGTACACTCTACTTTCTTCAAGTTTTCTACATAGAATTACACGGAATATATCGTTATCGTAGCATCTCGACAAAATAACATAAAAATATGAGATAATACATAAATATGACCCAACACTTCACACCAAATTATAACTTTGACCTTAAACTTTCGGTCAAAACTTCACACCAAATTATAACTTTGACCTTAAACTTTGATAGTGCACAAATAGGATCTTTAACTATTCAAAACCTGAACAAATATGACCTCCGATTTTGCAACCCCATGCGTGAGTCTCACTCGCGCCTACGTGGAAAGGTAATCCAATCACACGGTGCCACATCGTTAAAAGGGCTGACTTGGAGAGAGGTTATATTTGTGCAGTTTTGAATAATTAAAGGTCATATTTGTGCACTGTCAAAGTTTTACTTTTTGTGTTAAAACGGCATCGTTTTTATTATTATTATCATTATTATTATTATTTTATTTATTTCTATAGCAGCAACACCTAACTTTTTTTTAATTAAAAAAAGTTTTAATTCTTATGATTATTATAATTTTTTTATTTATTTCTATAGCAGCAGCACCTAACTTTTTTTTTAATTAAAAAAAAACCAACCACTAGCAGCGATCGAACTCGCGCAGTAAGCTGAAACAAACGCCCAAGAAGAGCAAATAACACCACTGGGCAATTTAAGTGCCTTGTTACATTAATATACGTACATAAATATACATTTTCTACCTTATATGTATACAACGTAATTTTTTTTACTGAGGGGGTTTGGGTGAACCACATGCAACCACGTAAGTTCGCCCCTTGCGTTAAATGTGCTATTAATGACTCCAAAACGTTTCATTGATATACCAATAAGTTCCTACTTCATTGTTATGGCATTGAT
>NC_061115.1:1091534-1092004 GCF_002878395.1 Capsicum annuum | reverse complement strand
TTTGTGCAGTTTTGAATAATTAAAGGTCATATTTGTGCACTGTCAAAGTTTTACTTTTTGTGTTAAAACGGCATCGTTTTTATTATTATTATTATTATTATTATTATTATTATTATTTTATTTATTTCTATAGCAGCAACACCTAACTTTTTTTTAATTAAAAAAAGTTTTATTCTTATGATTATTATAATTTTTTTATTTATTTCTATAGCAGCAACACCTAACTTTTTTTTTAATTAAAAAAAAACCAACCACTAGCAGGGATCGAACTCGCGCAGATGGCTGAAACAAACGCCCAAGAAGAGCAAATAACACCACTGGGCAATTTAAGTGCCTTGTTACATTAATATACGTACATAAATATACATTTTCTACCTTATATGTATACAACGTAATTTTTTTTACTGAGGGGGTTTGGGTGAACCACATGCAACCACGTAAGTTCGCCCCTTGCGTTAAATGTGCTATTA
>NC_061115.1:1075087-1091434 GCF_002878395.1 Capsicum annuum | reverse complement strand
TGCAAGTTCCCATTAATATTAACATGAATGAGTTGAAAAAAATGATGCATAATTTATAGATTTTTCATTGGAAAAAATGATGCATAATTTATAGATTTTTCATTCATGTAAATTATAAATTTTGGATCATTTTGCAATCAATAAAATTCCCCAAATTCATTCACTCCTTAGTCCTTGCATTTTATTTTTTTTCATTTAACGATTTAAAAAAAAAAAACACTAGCAGGGATCGAACCCGCGCAGTAGGCTGAAGGAAGCACCCAAGAAGAACAAATAACACCACTGGGTTATCTAAGTGCCTTGTTTCATGTGGTTCAACATTAATATACATACATAAATATACATTTTCTACCTTATATGTATACAACGAAATTTTTTTTACTGAGGGGGTTCGGGTGAACCCCATGCAACCACGTAAGTTCGCCCCTTGCGCTAATTTAATAACGTTTTAATACCGTTAATTTAATAACATTTTAATTACGTTAATTTGATAACATTAATTTAATACATTACTACTATCTTTAATAACATTAATGTTATAACGTTTTATTAAAACTATAATTTTTCATTATTAGTATAGTTTCATCTTTAATTTAATATTTAAATAAATAATATTTAGATATATTATATAACTTAAATTCGCCCTCTGCTTTATAATATATATACATACCCGTGCGATTTTTCGTATGAGGCTGACCCACCTAATTAATAAATCTGCAATATTGCTCTTTTTCCGCAATGACAAAAGAAATTAGATGTCATTTTCATCTTTGAGCCGAAAATAAAGAAAAAATAATAGTGAAAAGTCATTTAAAGGTCATATTTGTACAGTTTTGAATAGTTAAAGGTTATATTTGTGTACTGTTAAAGTTTAAGGTCATATTTATGTATTATGCCCTTAGATTTTAAGCTGGACGCGCCCAATTTTGCGTGTTGAACACGCGTTTTGCCACGTAAGATCGGAGGTCATATTTGTGCAGTAGTGAATAGTTAAAGGTCATATTTGTCCACTGTCAAAGTTTAAGGTCAAAGTTATAATTTGGTGTCAAGTTTAGGGTCTTATTTATGTGTTAACTCAATACTAAAAAAAAAAAAAAAAAAAAAGTCCATATTTTGTTCCCTTATTGCGCCAGCTTTTTTGGAAAAAAAATATATACAGATAAATAAGATTTTATTTTAGTTTTTCAAAAAAAAATAATTTGATTATTTTTTGTCAAAATTTAGATTAAATTAAATCTTAAACGTTTTGTGTGTATATAGTCTTATTCCTATCTTGTGAAGGTTAAGACGTCAACTCTAGTAAAGAATATTAAAAATCGAGTATGTAAAACAAGTATAAACGTGAAAAAGTCATGTTGAAGTCGATGAAGAAGAGAATAAAACAAACAACAATACTATGACACTCAAAAAGAAGAAAATAACAAGTAATATAGATCAACTAGCAATACTTACAAGAAAACTTGCCCACATGTACTACAGAATTTGGTAAATGTATTATTTATATTTCATTTTTTTAATGTCAAAAAAATCACAAGTGACACTATTTTATTTTGTTATAAGAATTTAAATTCAATCTTAAACTAAAAGTTTCACTAAATAATTTACACGTGGATGTTAATTTTTATATTCACTTTAATTAATTTTTATTAATATAAAATTAAATGTCATTTTCATTAATCTATGGTCTACAATAACCGGCTAAGCCGTCCATTTCATTTGGAAATATTATATTATGCCTAATCATATATGAAAGCTTTATGAGAATTATCTTAAATTTTTAATTAATATTTTAAAATATTATTAAGATAATTGTCTATATTTGACTTATTGGTATAAAAATGTTTAGTATTTAAATCTTAGGATAATATATTTTTTTAGTCATTCAATATTTAAAATCTTATTGGTTTGATTAATTTGAATTCGAACCGTATAGATTTATAAAAATTCAAAAATTTAGTGTCTGATATTCATATTGTGACTGGATTAATTTCGAATTCACATATTTAGGACCTGTTTTTGGGGTCGACATTTTCAAAATAATTTTTTTTCGTTTACAGAAGCTCGAATTCGAAACATTTAATCAGAAATAAAGAAAAATCTGAATCATCCGACCACAATTCATAGTGCTTTCTTTTTATTCTCTTGCATTAATCATCAATATCTTAACATATATTACTTAATAAAATTCATAATTTGCTTACTTTTAACATTTTTCTTAAACTATACAATGAAAATAATTCAAGAAAATGTAACTTTTTGAGAAGTGTTGATCAAAATAAATTATTTTTTAAATTAATTCATCAAAGTAATATGTTTTGAAAAACTTTACAAAACTAGTATAAACGTTGTTGGCAGTAACGTATAATTTTTTAAAAAAAAATTAACGGGCCACTAAACGATGTTAAAGTAGGAATCACAGAGTTTGATGTGGAAGAGTTGCAGAGTCTCGTTACCTTTGGTAATATTTTAAGCCAAAAACGTTACTTTCAGTAACGATTCCTACTTTAACGTCGTATAATGGTCCGTTAATTTTCTTAAAACCTAATATATTACTGATAACAACGTTTATACCAGTTTTATAAAGTTTTCAAAAAACTTATTACTTTCATGAATTGATTTTAAAAAATGATTTATTTTGATTAAAAAAATCACTTTTTTATACCTTTATGATTAGTGGAAGGTTTATGGGTAAATTTAATTAATATTACATAAATTATTTCTCCAGAATTCAATAAATTACTTTTCTTGAACGCAAAAAATTATAGACTTAAAAATTTAATTCAAAATTATAAACGCAATAAATTTGATATCCATTTGAACAATTATATAATTTGAATATCTAGTTCAAGCTATAAAATAATTGTTAAAATATTTTGAGATGTTAGAAGTATTGTTTTCTAATATTATGCAATTTGGTTCCAATCCAACCATAAAAAAAAAAAAAAAAAAAAAAAAAGTACCAAACATTAATATTGACAGATCAAAATTCACATGAAACATCATGTGGAGGACCAATTTATTTATTTTTTTTGGAGTGAAGAAAAAACATATGTCATATGACATTGATAGAGTTCCTATTTTATTTTATTTTTATTAAAAAAAAAGAGAGAGAAAAAGACATAAACCAACCGTGTTTTTCTGTCTTTTTTTTTTTTCATATTTATAATCTTTTGCTTAATATTTTTTACCAAATTATTTTAAAAATTATATGTTTCAATCGAAGGTTTATCATAAATAACTTTATAAAGATAGAGATAAAGTTCGCATATATACATCCTCGACTCCACTTATGAGGTTATATTAAATATGCTGTTATAAATTCCAAAATATATTATAAGAATTTGAAATTTGAATTTTAGATTCTTTTATAATTATTGCATTTATGTTTTTCCTTTTTAATAAAGTATCTTTTTATTTGTGTTCTTTATATTTACTTGTTTTAAAAGAGACTAAAAGAAAATTTTGGAAATTTAAATTGATTTTAATAAAGAAATTATAATTCTTGAATTTATAATAATGAAGAAATTTTGGATTTTTTTCCCTCATTTGAAATGTTTTCTATAAATCATACCTAACCATGAAGATTATATCTTTTAATGTTTATTAACCTTAATTTTTATTTTAGACTAAAGAAAAATTGAAATTGCATTTAACTTCACAACGTTAAATATAATTTTTGACAAGACCATTTTTTAAAAAAAAAAACTTTTTTTTGCAAAAAATCGATTTGTGTGTATAAGCCTTGATGAATATAATTATCTAGTACTTATACACCATACCAACTTTATTTGTATTTGACAAGCTTGTAGCTCCACTAGAACGTGTTTGTAGTACGCGATGTGTATGAGCTGACGAGGTTGAAATGGGAGAATACTGATGTTCTGATCCACCTGAAATTGCTTTATCAGTATTCGACAAGCTTGTAACTCCATTATGGCGACTTGCCCATAATTTTTGAGGAGTTACCTCTAACTCATGTACTGCGGGTTGCCATATTTGTGATGAAGAAAATTTATGAGCAATAGGGGACTCAGAACGGTGTCCTAATTCACCAGGCTTTGAAATGGTAAAATATCGATTTCCTGGTTCATCAGAAGCTAAATATCGATTTCCTGGTTCATCAGAAGCTATACATCGATTTTCTGGTCCATCAGAAGCTAAATATCGATTTCCTGGTTCATCAGAAGTTAAATATCGGTTTTCTGGTTCATCGAAAGTTGAATATCGATTTCCTGGTTTAGCGGAAACTATATATCGATTTCCCGATTCATCAGAAGCTAAATATCGATTTCCTGGTTCATCAGAAGCTAAATATCAATTTCCTGGTTCATCAGATGTTAAATATCGATTTCCTGGTTCATCAGAAGCAACTTCTTTTGTATCTAGCAAGCTTGTAACAACGTTATGGCGTGCCCCTAGTATGCGAGGAGTTTCTACATATGCATGATCGTCATGTGATGATGACTTTGAAATAGTAAAATATTGACGACCTGATTGATCATCAGAAGGTACTTCTTTTGTATCTGACAATCTTGTAACAGCGTCGCCACGTACTCCTAATATGTAAGGAGTTTCTGAAACGAGATAATATTGGCCTGCTGAACTGCGACGGTTTACTTTATTCGTATTTGTCAAGCCTGTAACTGCGTTATGACGTGCCCCTAGTTTGCGAGGAGTTGTTGCATTTCCATGGTTCCAAAAGAGTGGAAATATCATAAAGTAGAATTATTTTGGCCATGGCTTAAATAAAAACTTTGATGTATATTTGAAAAATGACCCAATCTTGATTATGTCAATGCCTTAATAAAAGTGTTATATATATAAGGAATTAATATCTTGGTAATAATCTCCATGTTATTTAATTAATTAATGATTATCACTAATTATTTATGTAAATATACATTGTATATACATAGAAAATATCTTTTTTCTTGTTATTGTTTGGAATATTTTGAGAACTTGGTATACATGTTTTGTTAGTTTATCATTTTCTTGCAAACTTTTTGTTCTTTTTTAGATGCTGCAGTTTCAATGTTAAATATTTGATCATTTCAATAATTTAAGTAAGTTATTTAATTAACATTAATTAAAACTTCCAACAACGACGACGATGATATACCTAATGTAATCCCACAAGTGGCCATAGGGTGAAAGAGCAGAGCGTACACATATCTGATCTTATCTCTATCTTGAGAGGTAGAAAAGTTATTTCCGATAGACGTTGTATAATTGCCTAAACATCATCATCAGTACAAGGGTCATATATATATATATATATATATATATATATAACGATAATAGCTTAACGGACACTAATTTATATACGTTTTTAGGGAATACACTTACATTTTAGCAGTACTCTTTTAACTAATGTCTATAAAGGCTTTATCATACTTTGTTAAAGGACATATTTATTGCCGCTAAAAGCTTTTTTTATTGTAGCGTTGGTTGTCAAAGACGTTGAATTAGAGATCAATTGTATCGTTTTGAACAAATCGCGTGGAAAGAGTTATTATATGGGGGTGTCTATGGTTCGATTCTATCAATTATTTTGTTGGAGATAGCAATGTATATAACACAACAATTCATCAACGATGAAAGCCGCTAAACTTCAGACTCGAGTGGAGAAAGAAGTCTAAGCTCCGGGAGGGCTTTTAGGGATTGAGAAAGACGGGTGGATTATAGAGCTCGTTGTAACATATGTATATGTAGTATTTATGCATATATGACCGTGTGGGTTAAATAAGCGTTTTCAAAATTTGGATTTTATAATGTCACTTGTTGGTACGTAATTTACCATATATGGGCCTCGGGTCCACCCCGACAACTGTGGGCTAACACCCACCAATTTAGCCCGAAAATGGTTCGTTCGAGCCTTATTGCCCGTTTGACCACCCAAACGGCTCCGTCGACCCTGCTGGGCCACCCTGGGCTGCTCCACACACCCCTGGGGGCCGCCAGTCAATTTTCAGCCCAAAATGCACCCGGACCCGGGCTCACCCCTACAACGGTGGGCTAACACCCACCGACAGGGCCCAAAAATGACCCGTTCGCGCCGGCACCTCATCCCCTTTTTCTTAAGAAATGTATGATTATATTTGAGATTATGATTAATTAACCTAATGATATCAATGGAGAAGAGGTGTTCAGATCTGCAATCTTGAAAACAAGGCACGTTACAACATCCTATCACGTTACTCGAACGATATATGTATGAAAATACCATTCATACAAAGTCGGATCTGCAATCTTGAAAACAAGGCACGTTACGGCATCCTATCAAGTTACTCGAACAATATATGTATGTAAATACCATTCATAAAAAGTCTGCAATCTTGAAAACAAGACACGTTATAACACCCGATCACGTTACTCGAAAGATGTATGTATGTAAATACCATTCATAAAAAGTCAGATCTGCAATCTTGAAAACAAGACACGTTACAGCATCCTATCACGTTACTCGAACGATATGTGTATGTAAATACCATTCATAAAAAGTCAAATCTGCAATCTTGAAAACAAGGCACGTTACATCATCTTATCACGTTACTCGAAAGATATATGTATGTAAATACCATTCATAAAAAGTCGGATCTGCAATCTTGAAAATAAGGCACGTTACGACACCCTATCACGTTATTCGAAAGATATATGTATGAAAATACCATTCATACAAAGTCGACGTTACAACACCCGATCACGTTACTCGAAAGATATATGTATGTAAATACCATTCATAAAAAGTCGGATCTGCAATCTTGAAAATAAGGCACGTTACGGCACCGTATCACGTTACTCGAAAGATATATGTATGAAAATACCATTCATACAAAGTCGACGTTACAACACCCGATCACGTTACTCGAAAGATGTATGTATGTAATACCATTCCTAAAAAGTCAGATCTACAATCTTGAAAACAAGACACGTTACAACACCCGATCACGTCATTCAAAAGAGGTATGTATGTAAATACCATTCATAAATAGTCGGATCTGCAATCTTGAAAACAAGGCACGTTACGGCACCCTATCATGTTACACGAAAGATATATGTATGTAAATACCATTCATAAAAAGTCAGATCTACAATCTTGAAAACAAGACACGTTACAATACCCGATCACGTTACTCGAAAGATGTATGTATGTAAATACCATTCATAAAAAGTCGGATCTACAATCTTGAAAACAAGGCACGTTACGGCACCCTATCACGTTACTCGAAAGATATATGTATGAAACTACCATTCATACAAAGTCGGATCTGCAATCTTGAAAACAAGGCACGTTACGGCATCCTATCACGTTACTCGAATGATATATGTATGTAAATATCATTCATAAAAAGTCGGATCTGCGATCTTGAAAATAAGGCACGTTACAGCGACCCACTAATTAAAGGTAACTTTTATTCATATATACAACAAAAGTTTATTACATAGTTTGGTTTGTATAGGATACATATGAAAATACAACAAATACATAAGTTACATGATAATATTTTTGATTTAACTAATATCCACCGACAGTATAAATAAATTTTCACGCTATCAGATCACCTATCAGCACATGCACGTAATCGACCAACCTAGCTCCATGAAAAAAGTGGTCGGATTTGCAATCTTGAAAACAATGTAGGTCACGACAGCCGATCTGCTAACAACACAAATACTGATCACGACCTGACAATGTGAAAATTCTTTACACTGTCAACGTATAAAAGTCGAACCCCGACTTTAAAAGATAGCCACTTTTAAGAAGTAGGACATGGACATATGTAACAACAAGGTGTACAAGATCAAATTTCCATTTTTCTACGTACTACAAGAAAATGGCGAAATTGTGACAAAAATTTTAGTCACAGACCTGTCACAAATCATTGATTGTGATGGATTTGTGACGGAAAAATGTGCATCTCAAAACCTTTGGTCATAAAATCATTGTGACGGATTTAATTTCCGTCACAAAATTATTGTGACGGACTTGAGACAGATCGTCCGTCACAATATAAATCCTTAAATTTGACTTAAATTCCGTCACAAATTTATAACAAATTTTTGACAAAATAATCCATTATAAAATAGTGACAGAATAATTACTGTAACAAATTTTCAAACTTAGTCACCACAATTGTGACAATATATTTCATTACAAATAATTTGTGACAGACTAATTTAGTCACAATATGATTCTCTTACCTATATTAGTAACAAATTTAGGATAGATTGTGACAAATTAAATCCATCACAAATTTTATTTGAATTTTTAATTTTAATAAATAATAATTACGAAATACTATGCGCGCTCTCTCACACTATATACATATAAAACATAATACAAAATTTATAATAAAAAACGTCTGAAATTAGTTAAAACATGCAAAATCACAACTTCAATAAGCAAAAGTCTACCAATGTTTAAAATTTAAAGCATATAACTATTCAAAAAAGTGTGACAATGTTCAAGTCGACACTTCAAGTAACTAAAGTCTCAAAATATTAAACACTTAAGCATAAGATGAGTCCCTATTAGGGAGAGTAGGATTACTAAATGAGCGAGAAGATGATGTCATATCGTTCATCATGCGAGACCACTGCTCCTCCATAGATTTGAATCGATCATCACTTTGTTGCCTCAATTGGAAAACCTCTTGCTCTACTCGTTGTTGCACCTCCGACTCTACACGCTCTTGAAGAACTCTCTCTTGATTTTCTCTCATATACGACACCTCTTCTCAAGTATTTTGATGCGCTCTTCGGCAACATGATCGGACAACTATAGGCAAATTGCATGTCATATCTTTATACAAGGTTGAAGCCTGAGATCCCAATCCATACACACGTCAGTTTTTTGCTCCCCCGCAACATCAAAGTACATGGGATTTATATCGAGTTTCTTGATCAGAATCTTCTGATGAATCATCTGTTGATCTCAAAAGAGCAGTAGCTATGACAACCTCCATTTTATCCTAAAAAATACAAATAATCAGCCAACAACAACGACAAGCCTTATTGTGTGCTTCGAGTGCGTCAGCGAGAACTTCATGATAGTTTTTCTAGAACTTTTACAGGAGGTGTAAAAAGGAAAACAGAGGTCCAATGGAAACTGATTTCAAGTTTCGTGACTCTATTTTACCACGTGAACAAAAAAAATTATCTTTTAAGTCTTCGATACTATAGCGTTGGTATAAACTAATATGTGGAACTAACATTGACAATTTCCGCGAAAGAACAGAGAGAGAGAGACAGAGTATTGGTATGTCAGTCCTCGTGACTATACATGTAACTGCATTGTGTTCATAACCAGTCAGCTTTGCTGATATCTTCTCAGGAACCACCCTCACTGCATAAAGTATCCAGTTTCTAAGGTCATTCTATATGAAGTGCTCAAACATAACGAAGACCCCACAGAACACGTAGACCTCAGAAAATTAAAGAGTATCCAACTCTGGTTACTCCCAGTAAAGAAATGGTTGGAAAAAGTCAGCAATCAAAAGGTATATCAATTAAAAAAAGACCTCAGAAACTCAAAGAGTATCCAACTCTGGTTTCGCCCAGTGCCCAGTGAAGAAATGGCCGGAAGAAGTCAACAATCAAAAGGCATATCAATGAAAAAAGAATGCATAAAACAAGTCCATCTGTTGAGAAAAAAAGTTATGCTTTTCAATTTTTGTGTATAAAACAAGTCCATCTGTTGAGAAAAAAGTTGTGCTTTTCAATTGTCGTGTTTGTAGAAAGGTATCCAAAGGGCAAAAGTAATTAACACATTCATTGTGACTCTCGAGGAATTACTTTGGAGTTGCTCTCGAGAATCTAGAACTTTAGTAAACCATTCACGCAAAGAAGCAAAGAAAGAAATTCTCAAGTATGACATTTTTCAGGCTATTGCATTGGAATAACAAATGTCAATTTGTTCTAGAAGTTCATGCTACCAGACACCCTTCTAACATCTTTAAGGGGCCTAGTGAAGCCATTCAAACAAGGTTGAACTTTGAACTTTCCTATGCAATGGAGTTCGCAAATTGTTGAAAACCTTAACAAGAAAAAAAAATTATAAACCTAAAATCAAACCTTAGTGCAGGACAAGCAACATGGATAATCTCTTGCTAAGTTGAACATAAAACAAGAACTGCTCAGAACAAATTTAGCGGTCTCTAGGACATAGAGGATCCAAAATGGTTAAGATGGTCTAGAAACGGGCATGAACATGGTAGACATTTAAACTAAACTGCGAACTCCCTTATGTTGTGTTTGAATGGAATGGAAAGAGGAAGGATGATAGGAGTGGAAGTAAAAGAGTGGGTTATAGTCTTTCTGTATGGATGGTTGTTTCGTATGGACTCATAATGTATGATATTGTGTTGTATTGCTTCAATGAATACAATGTTTGAATACATTGTATCGTTTCCCGACGTAACATAATCTCAGACATCAATAATTGGAAGGATAAACCTTCTAGAAATGTAGGATATGGGGTAGGGCTACTATAAAAGAGGTATGATAAAGGATAACAAGAACAACAAGAAGCAAACCACAATCAGAAATATTCCTCTCTAAATCTTTAAGATTCAACAAAAACAACAAGAAGTAAACCACAACAAGATGTCAACAATAATGCTAGTGAATCGAAATAGGCCACATACGGCTTCACTAGACTTCAAGATTTCAACAAAAACAGATTTTTAAGAGTACAAGATTGCAACAAGTGTAGTGAATCGAAATTGGCCCCACACGGCTTCACTACTTCATGAGAGCTATATTGATCTCATGCTTTCAAGATCAAAAGAATGAGAAGCTTTTTAGCAAACTTACATTAATGCTCTTCGACTTGGCATCAACAAAACTGCCATCCTTTTTTACACTGTCCATCCACATAGCTTCAATTCACTGTTCAAATCTGGATTATCAGAGAGAAAAGAAGTCCGAAAGTGTATTCAGTAAGATGAAGATAGATAATATTCATGGCATCCATTAATCTAAAAGGACATCACTTAATTCAATTTCTTAGTGCACTTAATTCAATTTCTTAGTGTTTTATTGTACTGCGTGTAGCGCGATCAAGTTAACTAGTATAATAATAATTGGATGTGCAGTTAAATATTATTTTGTTCACCACATGTTCCTGCAGCTGTTACTGGACAAGAAGCCAAAGGACATGTATCTGTATGACTTCCCCACCATGTTCCTGTCCTAAGCACAAGTACAACAATACACCCATGAATGTTAATCCGGCATCTAATGACCAAGATAAAACAGGTAAGGGAGTTCTGTCCATGAGATCTAGTATCCATGCATCTAAGATATAATTGAATTGCTGGTCAAATAGTTTTCACTGTTTTCTCAAAATCCAAGTTGTCCAACTTAGACAAAGTCGACGCGTATATTCCGAAGAAAGTTTCTGAAAAAAATGATAGCCCAACAGCTCTACGAGATTTGATCCAATACCAAAGGAGAGAAGATAACATAGAAAACAAGATATCATAGTTTCTAATACTATCATAGAAGAGCTGCAAAGACATAATGCATATAACAAACGAGAAAGACCATTATAATGCATAAGATGCGGGAGATCTGACCATAGAATACACAAAACATTACAATAAGGGAATGTAGTCTATTCCTGCTGATGAGTAAGACAACAACGGAAGAATGTCTTTTTTTCTACTGACACACTTTTGCAACAACATTGATATTTTCCAGACATCCAACTTTTAGAATACGTTATGAGATAAAACAAGGGAAATGGAGAAACTAGATCAGCAGAACAAAGTCACAAAAGCAAAATGCACGCCACAGAATATGATGAGAATTAACCAGGAAACTTCAATCAGATTAATGCATAAATGATAACATTATAACTTATCCACAAACAACCCTCTTCCTCTCTTCCCCTTCCTTTTTACCAAGATAACCAAACATGCTAAGCATATCTTCGTCCAGCTTACACTATGTAGAATCACCACTTTCAAAAAAATACCTTTAGATTCAACAGACAATTGTGTGTGTCCATGAAGATTTCCCGGCCAAATGCTTTGAGCAATGTTCAGAGGAAACAGTACCAAAATTCAGTTGGGGTATTTGATTCTGAGCTAAATGGTTGGGTTCTAAAATTGAAGCTTTAATTTGTGGGAACTTCGAAGGAGAGATTCAATTAACTTAAGCAAGGGAGTATAATTGAGAGAAAAGAGATTTAATTACCTTCTTCTTGTGTGCTGATAACTGTTGTGACGGAATTGAGAGAAAATATAATTATTGTGACCGAATGCTCAATCTGTCGTCGTGAATTTGTGATAGAAAATTATTTTTTTTCTCATCAGCTTTAATTTGTAACGAAAATATATCCGTCACAAATATTATATTTAAATCTATCACAAATCTATTACTCTTTGAATATTTATGTGAAAATAAAAAAAAATTAAAATTTTTATATTTATGCAAAAATAATACATCATAAATTCGGTAAAATTCTGTTACAATTTAACCATTTTCTTGTAGTATAAGCTCAGCATAAAAGCTTTTTGATATTGGAGTAAAATAATTGTCTATATTTACAAATTTGTCACTAAAATAATTATTATTATTATCACCATTTGAAGAAGATGAATTGACAATGAAGAAAAATAGGGAAAAATATTATCAAGAAAATTGCAAAAATGGAAAATGAATTTTTCTTGCCATGGGTCAAAAGTTTAATTAAGTGGTTATATTGATGAATAATCCTATATACTATGGATTATGGTATAAGCTAAGGTCAAAATTTTGTCATTTCCAAGAAAAGTATATTAGAAATTTCGCAGTACTATATATTAGTATAATAATAAATTTAAATTTACAAAGCTATTTTGTATTATAATATTTGTAAAGAATCTTTCAGGCAGCAGAATAAGCCATGCAAAAGAATTTTGTTTATGATTTAATTTATTCAGAGTGATAGAAAATAATTTTATTTATTAGTATGTTTTAGTCGAGTCGTGAATCTATTAAAAATAGTTTTTTTATTCAAAATGATAGAAAATAATTTTATTTATTAGTATATTTTAGTCGAGTCGGGGTGTATTGAAATTTTTTTTTTTGTTCAAAGTGATAGAAAACAATTCTATTTATTAGTATATTTTATCGAGTCGAGGGTCTATCGAAAATAATTTTTTTTTATCTTTTAAAGTAGGAGTAGAGTCTGCGTATATTAGGGGTGGCAAGCGGGCGGATTGGATTGGATTTGAATGGGTTAAATATGGATCGAGCAAAAATGATTTGGATTGCAATTCGCCTATATAAATATGGATAAATATGAATTTGGTCAAATATGGATTGGGTAAAAATGGTTTCAACCCACTTTAACTCCATATCAATTTGATTTTTTTTTCATTTCTTTTTTTTTAGTTTTTTCTTTTTAGTTTTTTTTGTTTCTCTTCTATGTGTAGCCTCTAGTTTTCTTTTTTCTTCCTTTTGTCATTTCTTTTTTTTTTCTATCTCTACCCTCTGTCCTTTGTTTCTCTTTCTGTTTTCTTGTTTTTCCTTTTCCTTTTTAGTCTCCTTTTTTTTCTATTTATTGTTTTTTTGTTTTTGCTTCTTTCTCATTTTTTTCTTTTTTGGTTGTATTTTATGTGTTATATTTTTTTTATTTTTGAAGAACATAGTTAAGTCGAGTACAAATTATGGATAATAATTAAAATATCGTAACCACTTAGTATATTTGTTTTCACCCTCATCTTTTTTCTTTTTCCTTTTTCATTATTTTTTCTTTTTGATTTTTTTTGTATTTTTTTCTTCAATTCTTTCTTTACGTTTTTCTCTCTCTTCTATCTCTAACTTCTACCTCTCTTTCTACTCTTTTTTTTCTATTTTTGGTTTCCTTCTTTTTTTATGATAACGAAAATACCACAAACGCATATTGATTTATATTCCCCCAACATTTATAATTCGAGGGCTATGTGGATCTTCAGCCATGTATATTTTAGTCTCAAAAAAATACAATTAATTCATATACTTTTTTTTTATTTTCATCATGTGTCTGTGCCTGCATTGGAGCCCCGACTAATTCGGATTGGGTGTTGCAGGGCTCATTAAGGTGACAGCACTCCCAACAGAGTTTTCTCCATAACCAAGGTCGTACGTCGTACATCACTGTCCTTCTCGTATCATATTTGTAAGACTACACTGAATATGTTATTGATACGTTGATATATTCTTTACAGAGATAACTAACTATTTGTCAAAGATCAATTTTAACTGATAGTGTTAAAATACTATAATTTACCACCATATATTTATCTTTTTTCTCAATTATTTAAGACTTTTAACTTTTATCTAAAATAGAACTATCAGAAAAAGTTTTGATCTATCCAACAAATTGCAAAAAGGGGACTTTGGCGTAACGGTAAAGTAATTTCTATGTAATTTATTGGTTATCAGTTTGAGTTATGAAACAGCCATTAATATATCCGCCTTTATAAGTAGAAGAAAATAATTTTTTTTTATGAAGCCATGCATATTTGGCAACAATTGGCATATAAAATTACAACAACGTACAACATACTCAACATAATCTCATAAAATGAGATCTCGAGAGAGCAGATTATATGTAAATTTTATCTCTATCTAAGAGATAAAAAGGATATTTCTTATAGACCCTCGACTCAAAGAAACATATATAATATTACAACATAATTAAGTAATATTAAGAGTAACACATCTAATACCCCTGAACTATGACCAAATTTGCTACGACACACTCCAACTTCACGGGGTCCTATTATCCCCTGAACTTAATTTTAGCGTATTTTTGTCACTCTTTTGTAACATGGTACCCTTATTACATAAAAATGAGGCTCACGTCAATAGTGTCACGTCAGCTAAAAAGGTGCCACATCAGCTAAAAAGAGTGACAAAAATACACTAAAATTGAGTTCAATATATATATATATATATATATATAGTCTTACCTTTTATTTCTATTAAGGTTATTTGTAGTTTGAATTCGCGATCTCCTAATTGCACAACAACGTATATTATTATGTGTGGGTAGTGATGAAATTAGAAATTTAACGAAGAGTGCGCTAATTTTCTTCTCAGTTGTGTTGAGGGTGTGCAAATTAAAACTAAAAACACACTCATAATGGCTAACGTTTAGCTTATATACACAACATAATTTTCTCATGAAGGTTGTTCACATGACCACCCTTTGATATAGGTGGCTCCATCCATGTGTGTGGGGTTAGGGAAGGATCGCTGAGGGTCTATCGAAAATATCCTCTCTACTTCATCTGAGTTAGTGGTATGGATCGGACTGCATACACTTTATCCTTTGTGGGAATATGTTATTGTTATTGTTGTTGGTGTTGGTTAGGGGAGGATCGATCGACCACATTAGGTTGTGCACGGTCTTATGATAATGATAATGATAATGATGCTAATCAACTTAGTCATGTCTAGAAAGGTAATTTTACTATATCATTCTTTGATTATATTAAATTCAATAATTTTACTTAGATTAATGGCATATAACATAATGAAACGACATGAAACAATACAATCTATCTGAATTTCAAGTAAAAAGAGACTATTATGAGCAAAAAATAGGAGAATTTCAGTACAATACGATACGTTATAAAACGATATAGAACAACATATATAGGTACATATAGTTAACTGTTTATTCAGAAAATAAGACAGACAACGTGTTTATAGATCGACAATCGTTAACATTTTCCTCAACCACAACATATACAGGTACATGTAGTTAACTGTTTATTCAGAAAATAAGACAGACAACGTGTTACAGATCGACAATCGTCAACGTTTCCCTCAACCATAACATATACAGGTACATGTAGTTAACTATTTATTCAGAAAATACGACAGACGTGTTTATAGATCGACAATCGTTAACGTTTCCCTCAACCACAACATATATAGGTACATATAGTTAAATTGTTTATTCAAAAAAATAAGACAGATAACGTGTTACAGATCGAAAATCGTTAACGTTTCCCTCAACCACAACATATACAGGTACATATAGTTAACTGTTTATTCAGAAAATAAGACAGACAATCTATTACAGATCGACAATCGTTAACACTTCCCTCAACTACAACATATACAGGTACATACAGTTAACTATTTATTCAGGAAATAAGACAGACAGCGTGTTACAGATCAACAGTCGTTAACGTTTCCCTCAACCATAACATATATAGGTACATACAGTTAACTGTTTATTCAGAAAATATGACAGGCAGACAACATTTTACAGATCGACAATCGTTAACGTTTCCCTCAACCACAAGATATACATGTACATATAGTTAACTGTTTATTCAAAAAATAAGACAGACAACGTGT
>NC_061115.1:999225-1072087 GCF_002878395.1 Capsicum annuum | reverse complement strand
GTTTTCAATAGAACGTGTCTATAAAGACGTCGTAGTGAGAATCCATTATATCATGTTTAACGAACTTTACACAACACGAATTCGAAATCAAGTTTCAAGACTCCAATACTGATACCGGAAATCGAGTAATAAACTAAAAAAAAAAAAGGCAAAGGGAGTATACGCGATGAGATGCATAAGACTCCTTCACCTCAAACTAGAAGTCTCATGTACGAGTGACGAAGTGACTAAAAGACATGATTTTCTAATGAACGGCCTTCTTGTCAGAACGTCATCATAAATATGAAATTTTCAACGAAACGTCCTCCAAAACGTTTTTCGACAAGCCAGTTTTCAATAGAACATGTCTATAAAGACATCGTAGTGAGAATCCATTATATCATGTTTAACGAACTTTACACAACACGAGTTCAAGATCGAGATTCAAGACTCCAATACTGATATCGAAAATTGAGCAATAAACTAAAAATAGGCAAAGAGGTGGGGGTGGGGTGGGTGGGGTAGGGTAGGGTGTACGTGGGGGTGGGGGTCCCCAATTGCTTTATTATCTTTTATTACTGCCTTTTTGGGGCAATAAAAGAAGCATGCCATAATAAAGTCTTTCTTGGCAACCAATACTGAAAAAATATAAAAAAAATAAAGTCCATATTTTGTTCCCTTATTGCGCCAGCTTTTTTGGGGAAAAAAAAATATAGATAAATAAGATTTTATTTTAGTTTTTCCAAAAGAAATAATTTGATTATTTTTTTGTCAAAATTTAGATTAAATTAAATCTTAAACGTTTTGTGGGTATACAGTCTTATTCCTATCTTGCGAAGGTTAAGACGTCAACTCTAATAAAGAATATTAAAAATCGAGTATGTAAAACAAGTATAGACGTGAAAAAGTCATGTTGAAGACGATGAAGAAGAGAATAAAATGAACAACAATACTATGATACTCGAAAAGAAGAAAACAACATGTAATATAGATCGACTAGCAATACTTACAAGAAAATTCAACAGCGTTTGACTTCCTACTCTTATTCTCGATCTCTATATTTTTCTATCTGGAATTATGTCATCGATAAGTTGCTAGTATGTCATGACTTGTCTAATCAGTTCTTTAAATACTTTTTCTGCCTCCCCTCGTTTCCACCATAGGGCAACGCTTATGGGCGGAGCCATCGCGACTAACCAGTCTAAAACCACGGAGGGGTCTCAGCTTCCATAAAAGTTAGGGACCGCTACACTAGTCTTCACAATGACTCCACTATATCCAGAGGTAGAGCCAGGATTTCAACTCAGGAGGATCAATATTAAAAGAAAATTTAGTCGAAGGATTCAACACCTACTATAATCACATAAAAAATAATTTTAATCGTGTATAAATAGTATATTTTTATGTCGAAGGGGGTTCCCTAAAGGAGGCTAGCTCCGCCTCTGGCTATATCAAAGGGTGGTCAGGTGCACAACGTTCGTCGAAAAATTATGTTGTGTATATAGGCTATATGTTAGCTATTATGAGTGTGTGTTTAATTTTGTACACCATTAACGCAACTGAAAAAAAAAATATGCATACTATTCGTCAAATTTCTAGCTCCGCCACTGACGACGCCTCAAACCACCTTATTAGCCCATAGGTGCATCTTTTTTTTTACATGTCCGAACCATTTTAATCTCGTCTTTCTCATCTCATCCACCACGAATGACAATGCACACAGCCTATCCCTAATTTCCTCTTTTTTAATTATTTTTCTCTCCTAATATGCCCACACGTACTACAGAATTTGGTAAATGTATTATTTATATTTCATTTTTTTTAATGTCAAAAAATCACAAGTGGCACTAATTAATTTTGTTATAACAATTTAAATTCAATCTTAAACTAAAAGTTTCACTAAATAATTTACACGTGGATGTTAATTTTTATATTCACTTTAATTAATTTTTATTAATATAAAATTAAATGTCATTTTCATTAATCTATGGTCTACAATAACCGGCCAAGCCGTCCATTTCATTTGGAAATATTATATTATTTAAATGCCTAATCATATATGAAAAAATTGTGAGAGTTATCTTAAATTTTTAATTAATATTTTAAAATATTATGAAGATAATTGTCTATATTTGACTTATTGGTGTAAAAATGTTTAGTATTTAAATCTTAGGATAATATATTCTTTTAGTCATTTGATATTTAAAATTTTATTGGTTTAATTAATTTGAATTCGAATAGCATAAATTTACAAAAATAAAAAAATTTAGTGTCTGGTATTCATATTGTGGCTGGATTAATTTCGATTTCGCACATTTAGGACTTGTTTTGGGGATCGATATTATCAACATAACTTTTTTTTGTTTACAAAAGCTCGAATTCGAAGCATTTAATCAGAAATAAAGAAAAATTTGAATCATCCGACCACAATTCATAGTGCTTTCTTTTTATTCTCTTTCATTAATCATTAATATCTTAACATATATTACTTAATAAAATTCATAATTTGCTTACTTTTAACATTTTTCTTAAACTATACAATGAAAATAATTCAAGAAAATGTAACTTTCTGAGAAGTTTTGATCAAAATAAATCATTTTTTAAATTAATTCATTAAAGTAATATGTTTTTGAAAACTTTACAAAACTAGTATAAACGTTGTTGGCAGTAACGTATAATTTTTTTTAAAAAAAATTAACGGACCATTAGATGACGTTAAAGTAGGAATCACAGAGTTTGATGTGGCAGAGTTGCAGAGTCTCGTTACCGTTGGTAATGTTTTAAGCCAAAAACGTTACTTTCAGCAACGATTCCTACTTTGACGTCGTCTAATGGTCCATTAATTTTCTTAAAACCTAATATATTACTATCAACAACGTTTATACTAGTTTTATAAAGTTTTTAAAAAACATATTACTTTCATGAATTAATTTTAAAAAATGAATTATTTTGATTAAAAAAATCACTTTTTTATACCTTTGTGATTAGTGAAAGGTTTACGGGTAAAAAGTTTTAATTTGACTAGTTGGAATGATTGAAAAAAGTTTAGTCAAAGTAATTTATTTATTAAAGTAAATCTTTAATTTTAAATTTTAATGTAAGCTCCACTTTTAATAGTTCAAATTTTAATTTCAAGTTAAATTCAGTGTACTTTACTTTGAATTTACTTAAAAGAATTTACTTTAATGTTAGAGTAGTATACCACCTTTTAAGATTAAAAATGACTATTATATTATATATATAAAATTAAAATTACTGTTTATGTATATATAATTAATGTTAAATCTCATCTTAGCTTACTTTTATATATTTTTTTCTTTATATTTTGATTTTTTTTAATATTATCTTTTTTTTTACATCAACACGATATTGCTTCAAAATAAATTCCCAAGTCTCATCGATAGTAACCAAAATCATAAGAAAAGAAAAAAATTCTTTATTTTTTACCATACTTGTGTTTAATAATTTCATTGTTTAACTTCAACAACTTCTTTTAAAATTATTTTTCAAAAATTTCAATGCGTGATTTTATGTATGCAGAAAATCTTATTGAAAACTTCACATTCAGAATAGGCCGTACAATGGGTGATTCAAATTAGCCGAGGCTCTAATGTTGATATCGAACATTGTCGAAAAACGATGGCCAAAATCCATGTACCATTAACTAGAGATCTCGAGTTTGAATTCTGTCTATTGAGAAAAATTTTATTGGAAATATCACATTTAGAATAGGTCATACAATGTGCGACCCAAATTAGTTGAGACTCTAATACAGATACCGAATATCGCCGATTCTAATTAGTCTAGACTTCAATGCGGATATCGAACACCATCAATCCAAATTAGTCGAGACTTCAATGCGGATATCGAACACCGTCGATCCAAATTAGTCGAGACTTCAATGCGGATATCGAATACCGTCGGTCCAAATTAGTCGAAACTTCAATGTGAATATCTAACACCGTCGGTCCAAATTAGTCGAGACTTCATTGCGGATATCAAACACCATCGGTTCAAATTAATCGAGACTTCAATGTAGATACCAAACACCGTCGATTCAAATTAGTCGAGGCTTCAATATGAATATCGAACATCATAAAAATTTAAATTAATCGAGAATATCGAACATCATACAAAATTAAATTACTCGAGACTTCAATGCGGATATCGAACACCGTCAATCTAAATTAATCGAGACTTCAATGCGGATATCGAACATCATCGGTCCAAATTAGTCGAGACTTCAATGTGGATATCGAACACCGTCGGTCAAAATTAGTCGACACTTCAATACGGATATCGAACACCATCGATCTAAATTAATCGAGATTTCAATGTAGATACCAAACACCGTTGATTCAAATTAATCGAGGCTTCAATATAAATATCGAACATCATAAAAATTTAAATTAATCGAGACTTCAATACGAATATCGAACATCATAAAAATTCAAATTACCCGAGACTTCAATACGGATATCAAACGCAGTCCAAAAAAAAAGATGACCAAAGGACAAAAGTCGGTTGAATATTCGTTAATGGAAACCGACCACTGTTTTTGGCCCACTCTAAGGTGTCTTTCCAAACAATTTTTATCAAAAAGTATATAGTATTATATTTCACTTTAATTTTTATTATATGTGAGAAAATTTGAGTAGTCAAATTAAAAAAAACATTAAAATAATAAATGAAATAGTCTAAATATCATGAATTTATTTGAAAATCTTTCACGACTTATGATGAATAAATGTTTTTTCTAACGTCTTTTCGCCAGTAAATTTAATTAATATTACATAAATTATTTATCCAGAATTCAAAAAATTACTTTTCTTGAACGCAAAAAATTATAAACTTAAAATTTTAATTCAAAATTATAAATACAATAAATTTGATATCCATTTGAACAATTATATAATTTGAATATCCAGTTCAAGCTATAAAATAATTATTAAAATATTTTGAGATGTTAGAAATATTGTTTTCTAATATTATGCAATTTGGTTCCAATCCAACTATACAAAAATAAAAAAAAGAAAATAAAGTACCAAACATTAATATTGACATATCAAAATTCACATGAAACATCATGTGGAGGACCAATTTTTTTTTTTTTTTGGGAGTGAAGAAAAAGCATATATTATATGACATTGATAGAGTTCCTATTTTATTTTATTTTAAAAAAAGAAAAAAGAAAAAGACATAAACCAACCATGTTTTTCTGTCTTTTTTTTTTTTTTCATATTTATAATCTTTTGCTTAATATTTTTTACCAAATTATTTTAAAAATTATCTGTTTCAATCGAAGGTTTATCGGAAATAACTTTATGAAGATAGAGATAAAGTTAGCATATATACATCCTCAACTCCACTTATGAGGTGATATTAAATATGCTGTTATAAATTTCAAAATATATTATAAGAATCTGAAGTTTTAATTTTAGATTTTTGTATAATTATTGAATCTATGTTTTTCCTTTTTAATAAAGTATCTTTTTATTTGTGTTCCATGCTTATTACGAATCTGTGTGCTTTCCTCTGCTTTCCGCTGTTTTATATTCCTTATGGGTGCCGTATTTATGTTATGTCATCTACTTCTGTGCTTTACTATGTGTTTGTGTGATATCTTGTGCCTTGAGCCGGGGGTCTTTCGGAAACAGCCTTTCTACTTCATCAGAGGTAGAGGTATGAACTGCGTACATCTTACCCCCCACACCCCACTAAGTGGGAATACACTGGGTTTGTTGTTGTTGTGTTCTTTATATTTACTTGTTTTAAAAGAGACTAAAAGAAAATTTTGGAAATTTAAATTGATTTTAATAAAGAAATTATAATTCTTGAATTTATAATAATAAAGAAATTTTGGATTTTTTCCCCTCATTTGAAATGTTTTCTATAAATCATGCCTAACCATTATATCTTTTAATGTTTATTAGTCTTAATTTTTTTTTTGTTGACTAAAGAAAATTTGAAATTGCATTTTACTTCACAACGTTGAATATAATTTTTGACAAGAACATTTTTATTTTAAAATAAAATAAAATCTTTTTTTGCAAAAAATCGTTCTCGTGTATAAGCTTTGATGAATATAATTATCTAGTACTCATACAGTTATACTCAAGAAAATGACAGATAGCGTGAATATGATGAGATGTGTACAAGAGTTTATTCGAACGTCAACTTTATTTTCAAAAAGTGTGATTGATGTATGATGTATTCCATTTCATACGAGATTTAAAAAGGACTGCACCTTGATGAGATATAGTGTAGACGATCTACGATGACACAAGTATTAATTATTGATTGTATAGACGAATTTTATCATTGCTCGAAAAATCTCTTTCAGGATTTGTGGTCCAAGAAAAGACCGCGTGCCAAAGGGATGTAATGCGTACGGAATAAAAACTTACCGACAGTCAGAGTCATTTAATGTGCTGGATAAAACATATAAATTTATCTAATGGATTGGAATATTCTATGCGATTAAATATCGACACATTTATATGGATAACTGATTGCGTCATTTTAGTATAAATAACAGATTGGATGACCCCGAGATTAATTAATACTTTTAGTCAAATGCATAGCTGAGCGCGCGAGAAGATCCTCTAGAAGCCGTCAGACGTCATCCATATGTTATCGATGTGACCTGACTCTAATACTAAGTTAAACGAACTTTTCGTCTAACTTTACTTTCGATTACCCAAGACCATATTAAGGAAGCCCATGATCCCTTTCTGTCGTCTCTACATTCATTGGAATGGTGTAAATCTCCCGCTCTACGTTACATTCAGAACGAATCGAACCACAAAGGTCCGTTATATCGAGTCTTACACAATATTCTTACGAAAAGCAATTTCTACGATACAAACCCGTGATCTCCTGCTCATGACACAACCATTAGTAACAACTTTTACGACTCGAATAAATGAACCTATAAGCTCCACGAAAATCACTTTACCACTAAACCAAAACCGTCCATCAAACCCTACAAAAAGCACAATTCGATACGCCAAACCTTTCGCTATACATTATATTCATAAAAAAAATCGAATCACAAAGGTTGGTTTTATCGAGCCTTACACAATGTTTTTACAAGAAGTTGTTTCTACGACTCAAACCCGTGACCTCTTAATCATGACACAACCATTAGTAATAGTTTTTAAGACTCAAATAAATGAACCTATAAGCTCCACGAAAACTACTTTACCACTAAACCAAACCACTCATCAAACCTTACAAAAAGCACAATTCGATATACTAAATCTCCCGCTATACGTTATATTCAGAAAGAACAGAATCACGAAGATCCGTTATATCGAGCCTTACACAATATATTACCACTAAATCAAACTACCCATCAAATCCCACGAAAAACATAACTCGGTACATTAAATCTCCCTTTCTACATTATATTCAGAATGAACCGAATCACAAAGGTCCGTTATATCGAGCCTCACATAATATTTTACCACTAAATCAAACCGCCCATCAGACCCCACAAAAAATAAAATTCGATACACTAAACCTCCCGCTCTATGTTATATTCAGAACAAACCGAATCACAAAGATCTGTTATATCGAGCCTTACACAATATTTTACCACTAAACCAAATCCTTTTCAAAAAGCACAAGTCGTTACATTTAATCTTCTGCTATACGTTACATTCAGAACGAATCAAATCACAAAGGTCCGTTATATCGAGCCTTACACAATATTCTTATAAGAAGTTGTCTCTACTACGTAAACTCGTGACCTTCTAGTCCGATCGGACCCCAAAGATCCATCATATCAAGCCTTACACAACGTTCTTACAAGAAGTTGTTTTTACGATGTAAACTCGTCACCTCCTAGACAGATCAGACCCCAAAGATTCGTTATATCGAATCTTAAACAACATTCTTATAAGAAGTTATTTCTACGACGTAAACTCGTGACCTCCTAGTCAGATCAGACCCCAAAGATCCATTATATCCAGCCTTATACAATATTCTTTCAAAAAGTTGTTTCTACGACGTAAACTAGTCACCTCATAATCACATCGGACCCCAAAGATCCGTTATATCGAACCTTACCTAATATTCTTATAAGAAGTTATTTATACGGCGCAAACTCATGACCTCCTAGTCAAATTGAACCCCAAAGATCCATTATATCGAGCCTTACACAATATTCTTACAAAAAGCTGTTTCTACAGCGTAAACTCGTGACCTCCTAATCAGATCGGACCCCAAAGATCCATTATATCGAACCTTACACAATATTCTTACAAAAAGCTGTTTCTACGGCGTAAACTAGTGACCTCCTAATCACATCGGACCCCAAAGATCCGTTATATCAAACCTTACACAATATTCTTATAAGAAGTTGTTTTTATGGCGTAAACTCATCACCTCCTAGTCAGATCGGACCCCAAAGATCCATTATATCGAGCCTCACACAATATTCTTACAAAAAGCTGTTTTTTCGGCGTAAACTCGTGACCTCTTAGTCAGATCGGACCCCAAAGATCCATTATATCGAGTCTCACACAATATTCTTACAAAAAGTTGTTTCTATGACGTAAAGTAGTGACCTCATAATCACATCGGACCTCAAAGATCCGTTATATCGAACCTTACACAATATTCTTACAAGAAGTTATTTCTACGGCGTAAACTCGTGACCTCCTAGTCAGATCGAACCCCTAAGATCCATTATATCGAACCTTACACAATATTCTTACAAAAAGGTGTTTCTACGACGCAAACTCGTGACCTCCTAATCCCATCCGATCCAAAAGTACATGGAAAAGCTGAAGAAAAAACCAGCATGGCTGGTGCCACCTCGTTCACCTGTCTTTCTCTCTCTCCCTCAAAAGACCAAATTTTTTTCATCATTTTCATATCTTCTTGTTCCATACTCTCTCTCTCTCTATATATAAATACATTTGTTGTTCTTGATTCTTGATTTCCATATACATACTGTCTTTCTGTATAAAGAAAAAAAAAGTCAAAAAAGATTTCATTTTTTTATTACTAAAACAATCATTTTCCAGCCAATTACAAATCTCAAAAGCCCACAAAGAAAAGGAAAAAAAAAAAAGGAGTAAAAGGGGAGGGCCAAAATATACAATCTTGAAACCCCATTACTTCAATTATTCAACTTCCTTTTTGGTGTACCCCCTTCCTTCCTTTTGCCAGCTTTGCATAACACCCTTTTGGTTTTTCTATTGTTTCTTGAATACCCTTTTGGTTGTTCTTCTCTGTGGAGGGAGAATTTGGCTGCTTAGATCTCTCTGTAGAGGAGGAAGATAGGTGTGTTTTTGGTAATCATTTTGATGGTTTTTTTTGATCATTTGGGGTTTTGCATAGATCTTGATTTTGTGAATTGAATTGAATTGTTTGGTTGGTTGGATTGTCATTTTGTCATAATATTCATGTTGTTTTTTGGATAATTTGATGAGTAAAGATCTGTTCTTTAGTTTAGTTTTTGAGGTGTTGAGGAGTTTTGATTAATCGATAAGCTGATTTTGTATATTGAATTGATGTGATGTGTTATTGTTACGTTGGATTATTATTTTTCATAATATTCATGTTGCTTTTGGATAGTTTGATGAGTAAAGATCTGTTCTCAAGTTCAGTTTTGAGGGGTTGAGGAGTTTTGATTGATTGATGTGATGTGTTATTGTTTGGTTGGATTGTCATTTTTCATAATATTCATGTTGCTTTTGGATAGTTTGATGAGTAAAGATCTGTTCTTAAGTTCAGTTTTGAGGTGTTGAGGAGTTTTGATTAATTGATGTGATGTGTTATTGTTTTGTTGGATTGTCATTTTTCATAATATTCATGTTGTTTCTGAGGTATAAAGATCTGCTTTTTAGTTTATTTTTTGAGGTATTGAGGAGTTTTGATTAATCGATAAGCTGATTTTGTGTATTGAATTGATGTGATGTGGTATTGTTTTGTCGGATTGTCATTTTTCATAATATTCATGTTGTGTTTGTATAATCTGAGGTATAAAGATCTGTTTTTTAGTTTAGTCTATGAGGTATTGAGGAGTTTTGATTAATTCATAAGCTGATTTTGTGTATTGAATTGATGTGATGTATTTTTTTTTGGTGTAGTTGTTTTGTTGGATTGTCATTTTTTGATAATATTCTTGTTGTTTCTGAATAATCTGAGGTATAAAGATCTGTTTTTTAAGTTTAGTTTTTGAGGTATTCTGGAGTTTTTGATTAGTTGATAAGCGGATTGTTGCTTGATTTTGGTGTTGTTGTTTTGTTGGATTGTCATTTTGTGATGATTTTCATGTTGTTTTTGAATAATTTGAGGTGGAAAGATCTGATTTTTAGTTTAGTTTTTGATGTATTGAGGTGTTTTGATTAATTGATGTGATGTGTTTATTTTTTCGTGTTGTTATTTGTTGGATTGTCAGTTTTCATAATATGCATGTTATTTTTGTATAGTTTGATCAATAAAGATCTTGATTTTGTGAATTGAATTGATGTTGTGTGTTTATTTTCGGTGTTGTTGTTTTGTTGGATTGTTATTTTGTGACAATATGCATGCTGTTTTTGTATAATCTGATGAGTAAAGATCTTGTTTTTGTGAATTGAATTGATGTGATGTGTTTATTTTTAATGTTGTTGTTTTGTTGGATTGCCATTTTGTTGATAATATTCATGTTGGTATTGTATAATTGGAGGTGTAAAGATCTGTTTTTTAGTTTAGTTTATGAGGTGACGAAGAACTTTCGATTAAGTGATAAGCTGATTTTTGTTTGATCTGTTGATTGTATTGGGTGATTAAAGATGAACTCTTTGTTTAAATTTGTCAAATGGGGTTAAACACTAGGTGATTTCTTCCCATCTGTCCTAGCCTTGGTGGGCGGAGTTACTTGGTACCGACTGCACCAGCTGCAGGTGGGAGGTGGCAGGCATCTCGAGGTGCGTGAAACTATTTTTGGACACCAGAGTCATCAAAGAAAAAGAAAAGGGGTTTTGGAAAATGATCGTCTGACTTTTTTGGGTTAAAATATTTGAATATGTTCAATTATTAGGTGTGATTTTGGAGTTCCATTATCTTTGAGGAATTTAGATCACGGGTTCAAGCCTTGGAAACAGCCTCTGGCAGAAATGCAAGGTAAGGCTGCATACAATACACCCTTGTGGTGGGGCTCGTCCTCGTACCTTGTGCATAGCGGGAGCTTTAGTGCACCGGGCTGCCCTTTTCTTTACCATGGGTCTTTTTAGTTCAGTGGACCCCTAATTTAGATGTTAACGAACGGAGTATTGAGTTTATAAAAGAAATGATTGGCTATTGAGGATTCATGTAGCTGATCCCAACGTAGCTGGGGATTGAAGCGGATTAAGGCGTAGTAGTTGTTGCTTAGATTCAGATATTAGACAGTTCAGTTACAAAGCACGGAATGTTGCTGACGTGACAATACTTCTCTGCTCCCTTGACGCGTCTTCTCGTTCTGAGGATAGATGGTTCAATGAACATAGAGAAAGATATGTAAATTTGAGGATATTTGTTTTTCAGGAATCTGATTAATTGATATGCAGACGTTTGTTTGATCTGTTCATTCTATTGATTAAAGATGAAATCTTTGTTTAAATTTTTCAAATGAGGTTTTGGAGAATGATAGACTTTTTTTTTGGTTAAAATGTTTGAATTTTGGATGAGTATGTTCGACTATCAGGTGATCTTACGTAAGATCATTACTTTCTGGTGTACGATTATCTATGAGGAATTTAGATTTTAATCAACGGATTATTGAGTTTATTAATGAAATGAATGGCTATTGAGGATTCATGTAGCTGATCCCAGCTTATTTAGGGATTGAGGCATACCAGTAGCTGCGTAGGTTGGAAGATAAGGCAGTTCAGTTAATAAGCACATGCTTCTCTGCCGCCTCAATTCTTTGTTCATTCTGAGGGCAGATGGTTCAGTGCTAAGTTGCTTGGACACTCTAAAAATGTTGCCACACCCGTGTCGGATCCTTCAAAAATACACTGTTTTTGAAGGATCCGAGGCACATCTGTTGACATTTTTGAAGAGTCCGAGCAACATAGGTTCAGTGAGCATAGAGGGAAGATATGTGAATTGAGGATGTTTGTTGTATAGCTTTTACTGGTTTCTCAATCGTTTGGAATTTGTAGCAAATTAACAATGGTGATAGGATTTACTGGTAGAATTATTTCTAACAGGGAGTTCTATAGGAAGTTGCCAACAGCAGAAGACGGAGGAGCTTTTGAAGAATACAAGAGAGCTAAAGGAAAACTAAGAAGGCTTTTAGTAAAGCTCGAGGGGAAGATCAAGATGGCTTGTACCAATAGTTAGGGACATGAGAAGGGGAGAAAGACATGTTCAAACTAGCACGACTGATAGATAAGAAGGATAAGGATTTAAACCAGGTGAGATGTATTAAAGATGATTCACACCAAGTGTTGATAGGAGATAGGGAAAGGAGAGATAGAGAGGCTATTTTGATTACTTGTTCAATTCGAACGAATAACATTTTGGACCTCCATGCATTCCTGCACGATAGAAACTTGAGTTACATTTGTAGAACTAGGCCGACCGGGGTAAATGATGCCATGAGAAATTTGAGGACTTGAAAAGCTTGTGGGCATATTAGTATTCCTGTAGAGCTATGGATGTTTTTTTGGAGAGGTTGAAGTAGAATGACTCACCATGCTATACTAAGAAGTGGTCGAATGCCAACGAATGGAGAAAGAGAATTTTTTATTTCAAGGGGATGAGCTAGATCTAAATTCGCATGGAAGGAAATTGTCTCTAAAGCCTTGCAGTTTCTTGGAATCGATGCAGATTTAGCTAATGATAGGTTATAATGGGAGCTAAAGATCTCTACTAGTTGAGAAAAGGTTTTAGTCTTGTGAATATGTTGATTTTGAGCTTATTGCTTTTTTTTTGGAGTATTTTTACCTTATCATATATTTATTTATATTTAATTTATTTTTCTCTTTTATTCTTTTGGTATGGTGATGACATGATTTGAGCTTAAATGGGGAAAAACTTGGTCGGTGAGGATTCATAAAGCTGATTCCAACTTCTCCGGGATTGACGCGTAGTAGTAGAAGTAGTTGTTGTAGTAGTATGAGTTCTAGCTTCTAAATAAGTTGTGTAATACATGGCTTCATATGTGAAGAACTCTCTGTTTGAAGATTGATTTGTTCCCATATATATGTTCTTATGAAGATTTTGTTCTGCTGTGCTACTGTAAACGTCAATTAATTTCCTAATTTTGTTGCGTTTATCCATTTGGACTATATTCCACTAATACTTGACTTCCATTTCCATTTTACAGTTGTTTTTGTCAGTATATTGAGATAAGTGAGGTTAGGGCCTTCAGCATTCCAGTTTTCATTGTTGAAAGAAGTGGTAACAAGGAGGACTTTGCACAATGTCGAGCTCCGTGAAAACTTTGGATCTTGCGTTTCAGGGTGCAGGTCAAAGAGTGTATCCTTACCTAAAGTTTGGTTTCGTTGGTATTTCTTGAATTCGTACTATTTGATGGTTTTATGTACAGGAAGCTGGAAGGTGTTTAGTTACGGTCGACTGTTTACTTGTTCCTGTAATTTATCTTTAATTATTTATATCGTAACTTGTCTGCTAGGAAATTTTGAAGTTTAGTTTTCAACTTAACGTTATTTAGAGGGACTGAGATTTGGCGAATCGAGGATTTCCAACCAGTTCCTTTGCCAAAATCCGAGCATGGTAAATTTTACTCGGGTGATTCATACATCATCTTGCAGGTACATATTGATATAAAAGTTTTTGGTTTATTTGATTCCTGTACTATCTTTACAGAAAACATAATGCTTAGTGAGTTCATTGATGGGCGGTGATATAATGATAATCCTGGAATATTTGCATTTTAATTTCAGACAACTTCAGGAAAGGGCGGTGCTTATTTGTACGATATACACTTCTGGCTTGGAAAGGATACTAGTCAGGTAAGAACTCAGTTTCATTCTTCCTATAGATTTAACTTGTGTTATTTTTCCGTTTTTCATAAATTGGATGCTTTGTTAGGATGAAGCTGGAACTGCGGCTATCAAAACGGTGGAGCTTGATGTGGTCCTTGGAGGGCGAGCAGTACAACATCGAGAAGTCCAAGGTCACGAAACTGACAAATTTTTGTCATACTTTAAGCCATGTATTATACCTCTGGAGGGTGGTGTTGCATCTGGGTTCAAAAAACCAGAGGAGGAAGAATTTGAAACAAGGCTGTATATTTGCAAGGGTAAACGAGTCGTCAGGATGAAGCAGGTACATCTTTGCAACTTATGAGTGAGATCGTCCGGAACTTATGTAGTTTATTTCAATTGTGGTTGAATTGATTATAACTAAGCTGAAAATGTTGTCAGGTTCCGTTCTCCCGGTCCTCTCTAAATCATGATGATGTGTTCATTCTGGACACTAAAGACAAGATTTATCAGTTCAATGGTGCAAACTCTAATATCCAAGAAAGGGCCAAAGCATTAGAAGTTATTCAGTTTTTGAAGGAAAAATATCATGAGGGGACGTGTGATGTTGCAATTGTTGGTATGTTGAATGTGTTCCTAGATACTTACCTTGATACTCTTTTCCATTATTAAAAAAAAGTGTTCCTAGATATTCTTCTTAAAACTTCGGCTGGAAAGTTTCAAAATTGTAGAGTTCTCCATTGATTCATGAGAATAATGAATAAAATGTTTCGAAATGTGCAACAGATTTGATTGCTAAATTTGGCGAAAAAAATTTTACACGAGTGCTGTTTGTGGGAGAGAATAATTTTTTTTTTGTCTTTGTTAATCTATATTGTGGGAGGGAGTCATTTGAATTCAACTAATAGGTGGAACAAATATTTGAGCTTAGTAAGCTAAAGGGGGAGTGATCTGTTGTCATGATGTTAACACCATGCAGATTGGGTTGAATTGAGTCAATGCTATGTCTATCCATATATGATGTCTAGTGCAGCATGTCACTCTTTTAATTACTTCTCTAAATTTTGTGACTACTCCTTCATACCTTTTCATTGTACATCTCAGATGATGGAAATTTGCAAGCCGAGTCTGATTCTGGTTCATTCTGGGTTTTGTTTGGTGGATTTGCTCCAATTAGTAAAAAGGTTATTACTGAAGATGATATTGTTCCCGAGAAGACACCTCCTAAACTTTACAGGTATTGTTGCCTTCTGCTATCTTATATTTGTTATTAGGTCGGTGACTCAATTGTTACTTCTTAAGTAATTCATGTTGACAACTTGGTTTCCCATTATGTTTGGGAGTCGGAGGACAACTTCATTTTTTGCACTCAAAGGTGTGCCTAGTGGTCATTGAGGTGAGGCAAGATCTATGAGATCTCAAGTTCAAATCCCAACAGAAGTAAACGCACTAGGTGATTTCTTTCCATATGCTCAAGCCTAGGATAGAGTTACCCGGCACTTGTGCTATTGGAGGTAGCAGCTACTCTGTGAAATTAGTTGAGTTGCGCTCAGTCGTGTCCTGAAACAATGGTTATCAAAAAAAGGAAAACTTTTGAGTTCCTTGAGTGAACTATGGCTTTAGCCACTCATTACTTAGCAGAAATTGGATCCTAGACTTACTGAACTAATCCGAATTAGCCATTAGGTAGTTTCTTGAAAGTAAGTCTATTCATCTTCTTTCTCCAGATTCCTCCAATATTTTATAAGATACTGTACCCCATAAATTGCTGTAAGGTTAGACCCAAGGGTCAACACTCTTAACTGAATTATAGCATGAGAAAAACAAATTTAGAAGCTTCTGAACTTTTCTGGTTGAGATTTTAGGCTAAGACATAGCTTGATTCTGAAGAACTCTTTTGATCTAAGTTGCTCGGACTCTTCACTTTCGGCGCTGCACCCATGTCGACACTACATGGGTGTGGGATCTGCCGAGTTTGGGTGACTTTGACCAAAATCGACGGAGAAATTCCAGACCGATTCAATAATTTCGGTAATCAAACAAAAGCTAAGGTGAAGTTTAAGAAAATGGATTGTATACATAGATTTCTATGTCTCTCGTTTTCCTTTTATCTTCTTCTAGGATTCTCCTCGTATCAATATTTTGTCCTCAAATTTTCCACATAATATATTTCATAATTTTGGTTCTATAACTCTATTTTTAGATGTTTTAATTATTCTAGCCGAATCCCTGCACCAGAATCTATATATAGATCCCTATCCCCGAATCGTAAAATTTTGATCATGAACGATCCGACCTCTACATCCGCACCTGTATTGGACACCCACACCCGACACCGAGCAACTTAGCTTTTGATGAAGAAGATAAATCCTCTAGTTGAAGTGTGAAGTTACCTTTTCCTTTTAAAGAAAGGCTGTATACTTTGTTGTGATTAAGAGAGAAGAAAGAGAGTATGCCCGCCTTATGTGAGGAGAAGGAATATTCTGTTTAGATTAAGTTTGGTGGATCAGTAGTCCTTCATTACAACTTTTTGTAGGTCCGGACAAAAACTTCATCTAGCTGTCCAGCAAAATCATTCCATAAGCACATGCTCTTTTCTTCTTAGTAGTAAATTGCATCTCCGAACTAGTAATAATTTCAGTGTGCTTCTCAGGAACAATTGTATGGTTCTGCTTTACTTCACATAGTAGACTTATGTATTATTAGTGTCAAGGTTGTATCTGTGGTTTATGATGCTGCATGTCAAAAATATTTAACATCCGTGATTGACCTTGAACTGCTCAACTTGACTTCTTCGTGGTAGAAGATCTTTACGCTTGAAATGGTCTAATTTAATTCTCGTGTTTTCTAATTTCCATGTGAACTATTTCTCACCCTTATGCTTGCTGTTTCATCATTGCTAAATTTTGTATATCAACCTTTTGTTGGTGTTGGTGCTGACGTTGATTGTTTCCTCTTTTTGCAGTATCACTGATGGTCAAGTCAGTCCTGTAGATGGTGAACTTTCAAAGTCTAGCTTGGAAAACAATAAATGCTATCTTTTGGATTGTGGTGCTGAGGTCTTTGTTTGGGTTGGCCGTGTAACTCAACTGGAGGAGAGGAAGGCTGCTATTCAAACTGCAGAGGTAGAATTTTTTTAATCCGCATGTTAGTTACTTGATATGATTTCTTGTGGCTAAATGGCTTGTGATATCCCCAGGAATATCTTGTCTCTCAAAATAGACCCAGGGCAACACGTGTAACCCGGGTTATCCAAGGTTATGAAACCCATTCATTCAAATCCAACTTCGATTCTTGGCCATCAGGATCTGCCCCTGCCCCTGAAGAGGGGAGAGGAAAAGTGGCAGGTATATTTATTCTTAACTTGTGTAGAATTGTAATGTCGTTTGTTGCCGTCAGTTCTAAGTTATTGCATCTTTACAGCTTTGTTGAAGCAACAAGGTGCTGGCGTCAAAGGTGCCAGCAAAAGTGCTCCTGTAATCGAGGAAGTGCCTCCATTGCTTGAAGAGGGTGGAAAATTAGAGGTCAGATCAGCACCCTTGTTTCCATTTCTTCAATAATACGTGTCGATTTATCCACTAAAAACATGATTGTTATTAGGTATGGTGCATCAATGGTAGTGCAAAGACACCTGTCCCAAAAGAAGATATTGGTAAATTTTACAGTGGAGATTGTTATGTGGTTCTCTACAACTACCACTCTCATGAAAGAAGAGACGATTACTATCTATGTTGGTGGATCGGAAAGGATAGTATTGAGGTAATGCGGATCGTCACTGCAAATCAAGGGTCCACACATCTTTTTCTCCATAATTTTTATTTGATCATTAACTTGATATATGCCATGCATCTTAGAGTTATAGTTTCCGTTTCGTCTTAACTTGCTTGTGACCTAGTCCTTCTGTACCTGGTGAAAAAAAGGAAATGAAACCAAAAAAATGTAATGGTACATCTAAGAACTTCAAGTGTGTAAATGATTCTCATATCTTATAAAGTTACCTGTTTTGATACAGGAGGACCAAAACATGGCTGCTCGATTGGCCACGACAATGTGCAATTCGCTTAAAGGAAGACCTGTGCTGGTATTACTTGTCACATATTGGTTATCTTCTGTCAAAAGTTGGTGAGATTTTAATTCGACGTTTAACGTTGTCCAGGGTCGGGTGTTTCAAGGGAAAGAACCTCCACAGTTTGTTGCAATCTTCCAGCCCATGTTGGTTCTTAAGGTACCTCTTCATACATCATAATACAGGCTGCTTCTGTTTCTACAGTCCTTGATTTACACCGTTAATAGCCCTGATGATTTCGATTTTCCACAGGGTGGTTTGAGCTCTGGCTACAAAAACTATATTGCTGACAAAGGCTTGAATGATGAAACCTATAGTGCCGATTCAGTTGCACTTATTCGGTTATCTGGAACTTCTGTGCATAATAACAAAGCGGTTCAAGTCGATGCTGTAAGCTTATGGACATTCAGTTTTTTTTTTTGTCTACTAAAGTTGCAGATTAGATTATTATAGTATTCGAAGCAGATAATATCCTTTGTTCGTACGGTACCTGTTCTCCTATGTACTGTTTCTGTTGTTCAT
The DNA here is from genome assembly GCF_002878395.1 of Capsicum annuum. Lineage (NCBI taxonomy): Eukaryota > Viridiplantae > Streptophyta > Magnoliopsida > Solanales > Solanaceae > Capsicum > Capsicum annuum. The sequence goes on along the minus strand of NC_061115.1, from coordinate 1,053,586 downwards.
ATTTTTTTTTTGATCAAGTAAATATATTCTCATTAATTAACCAGACCAAACTGGCCGTAGACAAGGGAATACCAAAAGATAAAGGATCTACAAACAAATATGATTCTCTACGAACTCCTCCCTATCAACTCTACAACTATGGAATCTCAGTTTGTACCAAAAGAAAATAAGGAAACGTAGACTACTCAACTCCTGAACCGTGAGAAACTCGACTCTACTCCTTCAAAAGCTCTCCAAACTACTCAAATTAACATGAGTGGAACCACGTTACAAGCCCTTCGTCTTCTCCACCTTCTCCCGTTCTTCCAACTGAATATCTAATCTTTCAGTTTTTGGCATTGCCCATGGAGTGCCAAACCACCTTAACATATCCTACCATAACCTCATAGTTAGCCCGCAATGTAGTAGAAGATGATCGACGTCTTTGCCCACTTCCTTGCACATGTAACACCAACTGATGCAAAAAACCTTCGGCTTTCTAAGATTTTCTGCCGTTAAAATCACTCCTCTAGTTTGTCATGTCAACCTGTTTTTTAGAGCTGAGTAGCTACTCTCCAAGTTGATAGAATCTTTCTTCCAGTGCTAACACCTCTTCTACTGAAACTTCAATCTCTATTCCGTCTGCTGGCTCAGTCATGGGCTTTCTACTGCCTTATATAGTGTTATATGTTCTTTTGCTTTTTGTCAAACGTGTCCTTTGCATGCATTACAGTTGTAGTGATCAAGTTTGGGAGACGAAAACCTGAGTGCTAATATGCTCCTTTATGGAAATGGTTTTACAATATATTCTGATATGAAATTTTTAAAGACTTCTTTTGGCCTGCTAGATACCTGGATAAAGCTCAACGTGTTTTTAATCAAATGATTCAATCCCAAACTAGTTGATCTGTGGTGTGAGTCCCCAGTACCCATCCCGTTGTATTCGAGCTTATTTTGTTTCAATACTAAATAATGCTTTCGATGCAAATTGAGGATTTTCTACAACTAGAGGTTCTCTTGATCTCACAGTTGTTCTTTTGGATGTAAAGTCTTTTTGTTATAATCCATAAAGGGAACAGTAGTGCCAGAACGATACATACATGGACGTATAAGTCTCCAGACTAGAACAAAGGACTCTTTACAAACATCAAACTGAATATATGTATATTTTTTGCAGTTATGATATCATTGGATTATACTTAATAACGTTGGTAGTGATGAGAACTCATTAATTTTAATTCAGGCAACTTGACTGGCTTGTCGATGACTATATTCCATGATTCGTTAAAGTTACGATTCTCATTGTATACAAATTATTATAAAATTGTGAAAATAAAATTTTCTTCTGGGATTGCTTATTTCTTGTTTTTTTTTTCTGTGTTTAAACTCTGTCAGGTGCCAAGTTCACTGAACTCTAATGAGTGTTTTCTCCTGCAATCTGGCTCTTCATTATTCAGTTGGCATGGTAACCAGAGTTCTTACGAGCAGCAACAATTAGCAGCAAAGGTTGCAGAATTCTTGAAGGTGAGATGTTTATTGAACCTGGAAAAACTTATCTCACCTTGTTTTTCGCGTTATTCTCTTTATAACTAGAAGAACCCAATCTTTTAAATACTCCTGGGAGAAATTGCTCAAGGTTTCATTTTGAATATTCAGAGACTTGGAGGGGAATTGAAATTTCTTTTTTCTCGGGCAGATCCCAGCCGAGTTTATGAGAGTTCCTCTTGATATAGCGTCAATAATAATTAAGTATATAAATGTCTACAGTGAATGAGTGAGTTTTTTACGCTAAAAGTTGCTTGTTGTTCTCTGTCATTTCCCATTATTTGAGTGCTAGCGTGGGAAAATGACACCATTTTCATCCTGTTTTAAATTATAGTAACCGTTTCTTGGCAAGTTTATGTAATGGCCCAGCGGGAAATCTTCTATTAAAACTGCTTGGTTTGTCAAAATCTTATGATGATCTTATTCACCTTGTATGACTAGTTGTGCTTGTATGATGGTATCGTTATGTTTGTGCTTGATGAAAGGTGCATTCATTTTTTAGCAAAACCTGGTTCAATTGTCATAAATAAATGTCTTTGTATGCGTAAAATGTGATACAGTGACATTTACGCATTTTACTATCACGCATCACACTGCAATTTAAGATACGCGTAAAATGTCTTTTAACTTTGATGCCTTGTAACTATTTAAAATGCACTTTGGAAGAAAGCTAAACCATCTTAAATGCACTACTTGAGAGATGATACAGTGAAATTTTATAGACCTACTTTGATCAAATTGCAGTGATCAAGTTGCGATATAGTATCATCGTGAGTCGTGACTGAGTAACTATTTAATATATAACAAATGCAAGGATAGCCTGTGTCCCTTAAGATGTACAACCTCGGTGGTGGAACTTTTAACAAAGTATACAGCATTATGGCTAGAAATGATTGTATGGAGACTTTTTGTCTTCATTGGTTTTGACTAGTTTTTCAGCTTTTCGTTTTTACCTTGAACGAATAGTGAAATAATCAAGAAAGTGAAATCCTGCGCTCCTGCCAACCTCAAATCTCAATCTAATTCTTCTTTCCGATGACTTTTCTTCGCAAGCACAAAAGACTGAAGTTCCCTTCTAGGATAATAAGCTCAGACTTTATGATTTCTAACTTATAGCACATATCATAGCTTTGTTTTGTGCTCCTTATCGGTTATGTGATGGAAGTATCGACATGCATATTGACATACGCATCTGCAATTGTGAAGAAGATGCCCCCAACCGATATGCGTCGTGGACTGATGTAGTTAGATTTTTTATCCAACTTCAGCCAGGAGTGACGGTGAAACACACTAAAGAAGGAACAGAGAGCTCAGCTTTCTGGTTTGCTCTCGGAGGGAAACAAAGTTATACCAGCAAGAAAGTGACTCCAGAAGTCTCCAGGGATCCCCACTTGTTTGCTTATTCAATTAATAAAGGTACATACATTATCCTATAATAAATACGATTTTTTATTTGCAGTAAGTATTATTTTCATTGGCTGATGTTTTTTTTAATGATTTCCATGTTATCACATTGATGTCCAGGAAAATTTGAGGTAATGTCCTATAGTAAAAAGCTAAAATCTCTCAATTTATGCTCAGCTCCTTTATTGTTTTTCTTAATTTGTTCTCTGCTCACTTAATAGGTCGAAGAAATCTACAACTTCGCTCAAGATGATTTATTGACCGAGGATGTTTTACTACTCGACACACACGCTGAAGTGTTTGTTTGGGTTGGTCAATCAGCGGACTCCAAAGAAAAGCAGAGCGCTTTTGACATTGGACAGGTAATATTCAAGGCTATAATAGGCATTTACAATTATGTAAGCATGCTTTCTAGTTTACGTTTTAATCCATTAATATGATTACAGAAATACGTAGAGATGGCTGCATCTTTGGAAGGATTATCACCAAATGTTTCACTCTATAAAGTCACAGAAGGAAATGAGCCTTGCTTCTTTACAACATTCTTCTCGTGGGATCCTGCAAAAGCCAGTGTACGAAACTAAACCGCTTGTATGATATGTCATTATGAGACCTTCTAGCATGAAGTCGTAGACACTATTCTTGATGTCATAGAAGAGTTCCATTAGTCATACTTTATTTATATATTTCTTTCATGATTTCGTAGAGGATGGGGAGAGAAGTGATTTTACGTAGAATCGATAGCTTATATAGTATTGTATTTATAAACTTAGTTACCATTTCGATAAACTCCTTCCTCTCACTCTAAAATAGTTCAAATTTTGATGATGACTAGACCTTTTAACGGTGTTTGTATGTATTCTTTTGACAAGGGCTAGTGACAAACTTACAAACACATCCGAATACCTGTTCATGATCTGTAAATCAAAACCTTGCACTTATCTTAATCCGTCGTGTACAAGATACCTATGTTGCTTGGACTCTTCAAGAATGTTAACAGGTGTTTGGAGAATCTTGCTCGGACTCTTCAAGAATGTTAACAGGTGTTTGTTGGATTCTCCAAAAACAGTGTATTTTTGGAGAATCCGACACGAGTGCGGCATCAAAAACGAAGAGTCCGTGCAACTTAGCAAGATACTGAATGATCTCTCTTAAAGAGGATCTCTCTCAAAAGCTTTGAAGTGGGGATTGAACAAACAAGTTGAAGCGTCTTCGTCCTCAATGTTGAAGACAAAGTTACTTTCCTTGGGGTGAATTATTACATAGATATTTTAACTGCAATTTTGGTATTTCATGATATTTGTTTTTGTAACATATTTATCGCATCGCTTATTGCACGTTGCTTTCCCCGCTCGAAAGAAACTAACCTCTGCGTTAATAACCAGGCCCATGGAAACTCATTCCAGAAGAAGGTTATGCTACTCTTTGGGGTTGGTCATGCTTCAGAGGTAATTTCTTGATTTCGTCAAAGCAAGAATGGATTTGTTTATTCTCAATTTATTTCGTATTTGCAAATGTTCTTTCATTTCTGTCATTTTAAGACTACTGAAATCTGTTAATCGTGTAATTGATGATACCTTTCATAGACCAATTTAGCATATATTTCTCAGATGTTCGAAAAATTTCCAATGTGCTAACAGCGTGCTCTATATTTCAGAATCAGCAAAGGTCAAATGGGTCAGGTGGGCCAACCCAAAGGGCTTCGGCCTTAGCTGCTTTGAACTCCGCTTTCAGTTCCCCGTCTCCTCCAAAATCTAGTTCTGCACCAAGGCCTGCTGGAGCAAGTTCGGCTTCACAAAGAGCAGCTGCAATAGCTGCATTATCCGGTGTTCTTACGGCTGAGAAAAAGCAGTCGAGTGAGAGTGGTTCTCCTGTCCAATCAAACAGAAGCTCACCTGTTCGGTCAAGCAGAAGCTCTCCTGTCCGATCAGTAGACTCTGGCCCTGCTGGTATAATAATATTATTTCTCTTCCTCTTGCTATTAGCTTTTGGTGCCTTTTTCATTTGTGAGTCTTGCGATTATTTTATTAACAGATCTTGTGCCGACTTCAAAATCTTTTTCCCCTTAAATCTTGTGCTTTTAGCCGCTAAGTTGCTCGGACTCGTCAAAAATGTCTGCGGGGGTGTGTCGGATCCTCCAAAAATAGTGTATTTTTGAAGGATCCAACACGGGTGCGGCAACATTTTTGGAGAGTCCAAGCAACTTTAGCTTTTAGGGGTCATTTGTAGCTAGTAAAGAAGAAACTTATTCATGTATCCTTTTCTGTATAAGTTATATAACGTTTTGGTAGCTAGTTAGGAAATAAATAAGTTCATGTATAAAATTAATATGACTTTTGGTTTGCGGTTTAGAAACCTGCAAGCTAATACATATATTACTAATACCTGCATAATTCTAACCAGCTGCGAAATGATCCCTTAATTCATAATTTAAGTGCTTGTGCAATCAAGCATAAATTATGTCGATGGTTTGATTTATGCATGTATTATATTATGATAGCAAGTTAATATGCTTATGCTATCAATTAAGATTATTGAGGGAAATAATAGCTGCATGAAAAGTGAAATTTGACAGTTTCTATGCAAAATCGAATCATTCTACTTCCATTCACCTTTAAGTTCAGTTCTCGGAGTAGTTTGACATAACACGATGTTTACGTTCCCACCAAAGCAGAAAGTGATCTTTCTACTGCTGAGGTCCAAGATTCTGAAAAAGCTTCAGAGCCTAAGGAGATAGTTGAGCCAGCTGAGATTAATGGATCAGAACCGAAGCCAGAACTGGAGCAGGACGAGGGTGGAAATGAAAGTGGACAAGCTATATTTAGTTATGAACAGCTCAAGGCTAAATCTGTCAACCCTGTCACCGGGATTGATTTCAAGCGGAGAGAGGTTTGTAGCTCAACCTTTTTTTGGCATTCCTCATGATGTAACTGTTCCTTTTGATACTAGTATATATTGCATAGCAAATGATTCTAACAATTCGATAAAATCAGTCAAATCAGAAGCCAAAAAATCTTTTTGGTAATACAATAAATACTGAATACTTTTAAGCCATGTTGCTCGGACTCTTCAAAAATCTCAATGGGTGCGTGTCGGATTCACCAAAACTAGTGTATTTATGGAGAATCTGACACGGGTGCGGCATCGAAAGTGAAAAGTCCGAGCAACTTAGCAATTTTAAGGTTTAATACATAAACAAACACTCAACTTGGTCTCAACTGACAACTAAACACTCCAACTCGTCCCCATTGTGCCTCGTGGACACCCAACAAAGACATGAAACCTAAATTTTGGAAGTTTCTAGATAATCATTTTGGAAGTTGGAGTGTTCGACTGACACAGTGGAGACGAGTTGAGGTGTTGGATGTGCATACTCAAAATTGGAGCGTTCACTTCCCAGCAGAGGCCAAGTTCGAGTGTCCGTTATGTATTGTACCTACTTTTATATCTCAACTTCCATGTGCTCCATCGTTGTTTTCTGATTCTTTCTTACAGGCCTATCTTTCGGATGAGGAATTTTTGTCTGTACTTGGTATGCAAAAGGAAGCATTCTACAAGTTGCCTAAATGGAAACAAGATATGCACAAAAGGAAAGTCGATCTCTTCTAGACCCTGCATCATCGGAAACCAAAATGGCCTCTCGATATCTCTCCTTCTTGCAGTTCTCGACATTCATTTCCATGTTTTTTGCCAGTGCAACCTACTTTTATAGGTACATATTGCCTGGATTGTGTATTTAGCAAAGCATTTTAACGTCTGCTTCTCTCGATGACCATAGCTCTCGGTAGTTTTATTTTTCCGATTATGTGAATGCCTGCTTGAAGTTTGTTTGTTTTTTTCGGTTGAAAGTCGGCAGCCAGGTTGATTCTTTGATTTGATCAGTGTATCTCTTGAGTTTGTGTTCATTGGAGTCATGTATTTTGTTAATTAAAGGGTGTATACATTATGTTGTAACCTATACAAAAGGAATATAACATTTGGGGTTTGCCATCAATCTGTATTCAGTTCAGCTTGCATGCAACTCGACTATGCCACCGAGGACCTGCTTTGGTTCCCCCGGTATTGTTTTCAAGGCTTTGTTGTTCACATACGGCCATCGATATTTGTCACATGTATTTTGAATTTGTCATTTTGATGCCTAAACAAATGGATTGGATCAAGAATTCTCTTTTGGTGGTTTGCAATTCATTGTTGTAGCAAGTTTGTTCATGTTTAAATATATTTACATTTGTTTTTAAGTGGTATTCATTGTCTAACCTCATCTTTGAGGTGGGTACGGACTGTGTACACTCTATCCACGCCAGACTGTACTTTGTAGGAGTACACTGGATATGTCGGTATTGGTTGTAAAAGTTGACGTTATGTAGGGGGATGTGAGGAAGGATCGTCTTTTTTCTTGGTAAACAATAGAACAACTCGGTATACTAAGGCTCTCGCTATGTGCAAGGTTCTATTTTGCGAGCCAACCTTGCATTTCTGCAAGAAGCTATTCTCACAGCTTGAATCTGTGACCTCCTGGTCGCATAACAGTAACTTTATCCATTACTCGAAGACTCCCCTGGCAAACAATACCCATATCCTCAGCTTGAATTTGTGACCTCAACCATTTTATCTGTTACTCAAACACTTCCCTACTCCCCTGACAAACAATATCCACAACTTGAATCCGTGACCTCCTGGTCGCATACCAACAACTTTATCAGTTACTCGAAGACACCCATGGCTGATAATATCCATGGTTTGAATTTGTCACCTCCTGGTCGCATAGCAGCAACTTTATCAGTTACTCGAAAACTCCCCTGGCAAACAATATCCACAGCTTGAATTTGTGACTTCAACAATTTTATAAGTTACTCGAACACTTCCCTACTCCCCTGGCAAACAATATCCACAACTTGAATTCGTGATCTCCTGGTCGCATAGCAACAACTTTATCAGTTACTCGAAGACACCCATGGCAAACAATATCCACAATTTGAATCCGTCACCTCCTGGTCGCATAGCAACAACTTTATCAGTTACTCGAAGACTCCCCTGGCAAACAATATCCACAACTTGAATTTGTGACCTTAACAATTTTATCAGTTACTCAAACACTTCCCTACTCCCCTGGCAAACAATATCCACAACTTGAATTTGTGACCTCCTGGTCGCATAGCAGAAACTTTATCAGTTACTCAAAGACCACCCATGGCAAGCAATATCCACAGTTTGAATTCATCAGTTCCTGATCGCATAACAACAATTTTATCAGTTACTCGAAGAATAAAAGATGTGACTAAAAGAGGGAAAAGGATGTCCACGTAAAGATGAGAATGGAAGTAATAGCATAAGGACAAAGAAGAACATAGAAAGAAAACAACTCTTTACCTAACAATTGTTCTCTACTTTTAAGGTTATGGCCCATGTTATTACATCATGATTTTTGTGTTTTTTCTACTTAATTAATTTTGCTAATCTCAAAATTATGCTAATTTCTTATCACTTATCCACAAAAACTACCATTCTTGGATTGTTATTTACATGCAAACTAACTTACAACTGCTAATAAATAATATAATAATATATTAACCGAAACAAAAAAAAAAAAAGAGAGAAGCATCCAATACTTCCTCGAATTATGGTCAAAGTTGTTACGACACACTCCAACTTCACAGGGTCCTATTACCTCTTGAACTCAATTTAGTGTATTGTTGTCACCCTTTTGTGCTGATGTGACACCTTTATTGCATAAAATAGGATCCACGTCAGCTAAAAAGGTTGATAAAAGACGCCACGTCAGCTAAAAAATGATAAAAATATGCTAAAATTTAATTCATGGAGGTAACAGGACCTCCGTGAAGTTGGAGTGTGTCGCAGCAAATTTGGTCATAGTTCGGAGGTACTGGATGCTTTACTAAAAAAAAAAGAAGATGATAATAATAAAATTGAAGAATGAGATAGTAGGAGCATCACAATAGTGTTTTTTCGTAACTGTGATCCGTGTTAGTTTTCGCGCACCTCGACTAGATCCACGGAATGCCTATCACTTTCTATCAACAACAGATGTACGTAATCATCTAGTGTTTTTTTTTTGTCATCTGCTAGAATTTGAACCTGAGATCTTAAGTTTTCGACCCACTTCATTGACATCTAGGCCATACTTTTGGGTGCAAGAGCATCACAATAGTTGACAATATTGATAAAGAAAACTAGACGACACTCGACTACCTACTAACCTTTTACGCTGATCCTCCACATACATATCATCCTATATAGTAAAACAGTAGTCCGATGTATCAAAACTTCCATAAGATTATCCTGATCCTCGACCTTCATATCATTCTATCTAGTAAAATAGTAATCCGGTGTGTCAAAACTCCCGTAAGGTTATCTTGATCCTCGACCTTCATATCATCCAATTTAATAAAACAGTAGTTCGGTGTATCAAAACTCCCGTAAGGTATCCTGATCCTCGACTTTTATATCATCCTATCTAGTAAAACAGTAGTCCGGTGTATCAAAACTCCCGTAAGGTACCCTGATCCTCGACCTTCATATCATCCTATCTAGTAAAATAGTAGTCCGGTGTATCGAAACTCCCGTAAGGTTACCCTGATCCTCGACCTTCATATCATCCTATCTAATAAAACAGTAGTCCGACGTATCAAAACTCTCGTAAGATTACCCTGATCCTCGACCTTCATATTATTCTATCTAGTAAATTAGTTATCCGGTGTATCAAAACTCTCGTAAGATTATTCTGATCCTCGACCTTCATATTATCCTATCTGATAAAAGAATAATTCTATATATTAAAACTCTCGTTATGCGCGGAGTTTGGAAAATTACCAGACTCAAAGTTCTATTATAGCCTTACCTAGCATTATATCCTCTATCTAGTATTAAAAAAATTATTAATGCCAACATAGCACAAAGTATTATTAAAAAAAATTGACTAAAATTAATAATTGTACTTGTCCTATTCTATAGTTTGTCCATCACAATGTCCAAAAATAGTTCATGTGAGATGACAATTGCAAAATTTTATTTTATTTATTTATTTTTGTGATTGCTCTTGTGTGTCCACGTTGGTCTAACTTTAATATAAAATAAAATCTCCCAAAAAAAATTCATCAATTATTTGAACCAAGGTGGGCCATATATTAAATTTAGTAGCTTTAGTATATGATTGATATTCAAATATTATAGAAAAATAATGAGAATATTCTATCAATTATAAAACATTGTTGTGGAGCAGTAAGTATTTTTTTAAAATTTCTAATTAGAGGTGTCGAAATCATATAATATGAATAAAATTGTATTTCGTAAAGAGTGTGTTGATTAATTTCACGTGAAATTTTTTTCACCTCAATTGCAATTAATTCAAATGTACACATGTAAATAGCAAAGGCAGATTCAAAATTCAAAATCGATCTTATTTCACTTATAAAATTATGAATTCAGACTAAATTTATTAGATTTTTTTCATGGATTTAAAACTTTTTATACTTATAAAATTTCACCTTTTTTTTTTTTTCAATTCAATTGATTTTAATTAGTCACTATCATCCAAAACTATTTAAATCTTTGTGGTCACACAAAGAATTTGGATTTTTGTTCATTATTCAAATAATATTTCATACTCCAATTCATAAAATAAATTCCTAAATATAGTTATATTCTTCATGTGCAAACAAATTGTATATATTGGAAGTTCAAAGAATCCTCTTTTTTTTAATCATTCTTATCCTTCTCATCATCACCCACACCAAAAAAAATAAAAATAAAAAAAATAAAAAAACGAAATAATTAAATAAATATCCACCAAAATATACAAAATAAAATGGAATTATAGAAGGGTAGAAAATTATCATTTGTCTAAAATGTTTGGTGATATTATAATTTCATAGCTTAATATAAAAAAAAAAAAAAAAAAAAAAACATGCAGCTTAACTTACTATATTTACACAAATCCTCGTCCTTACAAAGTAATTACAAAATTTTTAAATAATTATGTATTTTCATTGGATATATTGGGAGCTAATTATATATATCGACAGACCCAAAATCGAAAAAATGTATCTGGAGCTAATTATGTATCTTTACAAAGAAAAAAAATGTATTTTTATTGGATGTATCAGGAGCAAATTATGTATCTCGACAGATCCAAAATTGATATTTTCTGTAATTAAACTCCAAACTGTCGATATTTATGCCCTTATATTATACTAATGGAAGAAAGAATTAAGATAAAAATCAATAATCTTATCTTGATTTATATGTTATGTCATAATCATATCTCAAAATCAATATTTAAAAGTTTGATAGGTACTAACATGTCAAATTATTATTGTTTCTCCAAAAAAAATATTCATAAATAAGATTGAATTAAATTGAAATCTATATAGTGTCCATAAGAGCCAATATATAGTTCAAATAGGATGGCTACTTTAATTTAATATATATTTTTTTAATTTTATTATTCTATTGTTATTTATTTTTTTGAATGTTCAAATGTGGGTGAAGCCATATAAAATCTTCTAGATTCTCAATTATTTGAATCAAAGTGGGACACATAAATTAATTTTTGTAGCTTTCTATGATTAATCAATACAACTATAATAATTTAAAAATAGATTATTCACTAATTTGAAATTCCGACATATCCATTCATTATTTACATATCAATAGATGCATGATGTAACCGCTTTCGACGAAAAAACATACATATACATTTCAACGAAAAAACATATATTATTTATATATAATTAAAATTATTTTATATATATATATAGTAAGCATTGAACTACCTTCGACTAGATTTTCTTTAAATATTAAACTTCCTTACTTGAAATCCTGACTTCGTCTCTGAGTTCGATCACTATTGTTTAGTTATGAATAGGCGAGGGTCCTTCGAAAACAGTATCTTCACAACGTAGTGGTAAGGTTTACGTGCACTTTATCATCCCTAATTCTCGCTTGTGCTATTTTACTGAGTATATTGTTGTTGTAATAGTAGTTCATATACATTCTAACTTTATTAATTTATTTAATCATTTAAAAAAAAAAATATTGTTAGATTCTTTGACCCAAAACACATTTGTTGGAATTAATTATATATCCTTGAAGTTTCAGTAATTATTAGAGTGCCTTCTAGAGTTATTAAGATTAAAATGCTTAATTTAGATCATCATAATTTGTAAATATTACACTTTTATGTTTGCAATATTAAAAAAAAAATCGATTTCAATATGAAAGTTAAATATTTTGAATCGTATATTAATAATAATAATAATAATAACAATATATCCAACGTAATTTCGTAAGTGAGCTCTGAAAAGAATATAGTTCACGCAACCTTATTCGTGCCATTATAAGATAATTAGGTTATTTTACATAGACGCTCGACTTAAAATAGTATTTAGGGAAAAAGGTTCGTAATATACCTAAATTTTTGCGAAATTTGCTGTGACACACCTCAACTTTACGGGGTCCTACGATCCCCCTTGACTATTGGTATATATATTTGTCCAACTGAACCACTTCAGACCCTTACGCGTTTAATGTATGTATATTCACGTAGTGGTCCAGCTAGACAAATATATGTCACAGAAATATGGTAATAACTGATTGAGAGAGTCATAGGACCACCATAAAGTTGAGACATGTTACAACAAATTTTATCAATGTTTAGATATGTTTATACTATTCTCCCCCAAAAAGTAATGATTTATTTTTAGGGACCATAATTTGTTCTCTTATTGTTCAATGTCAACTTCTTTTTTAGTCCACTCAAAAAAAAATCAAAGACTTTTTTTTTTAATCCCAATTTCTATGGATAATGTCTCACATAACCAATAAATCTTCTTCCTCAATATTCCCACTTTAATAAAAAGTGACAAAATATTTTTATTTTTTATTTTTGGACCCACCAATTACATGCACATTCTCTAAAAAGCCAAAAACCACAAAGTGTTAATATTCTTTAATTTACCAAAACATGAGATATGGCAAAGTTGCTAGACTGCGTCATCCTTAATTAGATATCTCGTTTTTTATTATCAGATATAGAAAAAATTTTCTTGAGAGTGTCGCCCTCAGAATTGGCCTTATAGAGTGCGATCTGAATCAATCGGGTTTCAACGTGAGTATTGACATCGAGTGAGAAAATTATTGATATTTTATTTATTTATTGGGGTATTTATATGTTATCATCAAATGAATGTTGAAAATCACAAAGTGTTAATATTCTTTAATTTACCAAACATGAGTTGCAATGCAATAGCGGAACTATTCCAACCTTAATTAGAGGTCTCATTTTTGACTCTTGAATATAGAAATTTTTTTCTTGAGAATGTCTTCCTCAGAATGAGCCCTGTAGAGTGCGATCTGAATCAGTCGGGTTTCAATACGAATATTGACATTGAGTGGGGAGAAATATTAATCTTTTATTACCAATTGAGTGTCAAAAATCACAAAATGTTAATATTTTTTAATTTACCAAACATGAGTTGCGATGCAGTGATGGAACTGTTTCAACCTTAATTAGAGGTCTCGTTTTCGATTCTTGGATATAGAATTTTTTTCTTCTTGAGAGTGTCATACTCGGAGTAAGCTTTGTAGTGTGCGATCTGAATCAACCGAGCTTTAAAGTGAGTATTGGACATTGAGTGGAGAAAAATATTAATCTTTTATTTATTTATTTATTTGGATATTTATCTGTTATTATCAATTGAGTGTCAAAAATCATAAAGTGTTAATATTCTTTAATTTACCAAACATGAGTTGCAATGTAGTAACGGAACTGTTTCAACCTTAATTAGAGGTCTTATTTTCAACTCCTGGATATAGAAAAAAAAATTTCTTGAGAGTGTCATACTCAGAGTGAGCTCTGTAGTGTACGATCTGAATCAATCGAGCTTCAAAGTGAGTATTGAACATCGAGCGGAGAAAAATATTAATCTTTTATTTATTTATTTATTTGGGCATTTATGTGTTATCATCAATCGAGTGTCAAAAATCATAAAGTGTTAACATTCTTTAATTTACCAAACATGAGTTGCGATGCAGTAGCGGAACTGTTTCAACCTTAATTAGAGGTTTCGTTTTCGACTCCTGGATATAGAAATTTTTTTTCTTGAGAGTGTCATACTCAGAGTGAGCTCTGTAGTGTGCGGTCTGAATTAATTGAGTTTCAAAAAATATTGATCTTTTATTTATTTATGTGGGTATTTATCTGTTATTATCAATTGAGTTTCAAAAATCATAAAATGTTAATATTCTTTAATTTACCAAACATGAGTTGTGAGGCAGTAGTAGCGGAACTGTTCCAACCTTCATTAGAGGTCTCATTTTTGACTCTTGGATATAGAATTTTTTTTCTTGAGAGTGTCATACTCAGAGTAAGCTCTGTACGCAGTGTGCGATCTGAATTAATCGAGCTTCAATACAAGTACTGGACATCGATTGAGAAAAATATTAATCTTTTATTATTTATTTATTTATTGATTGATTGTTTGAAACGTGGCACAATTATGACTGTCGGTGGCTATTGGCTATTTCTTGAATATTCAATACATGTATATCATCATGAAGCACTCATTAGATTTGGCATCCTAGGCCACACTTTCAAATAAAAAAGATCTCGAAAAATGAAACATGACAAAAACTTTAATTTTTAATTTATATTAATATTTCTTATTTTATGTAATTTGATCGTAGTATTATTTGTTGTTACTAGCTATCTATTATTTCTTATATTTTTATTATATTTTTTTTATTTTGTTTTTGTATTGAATCGAGCAGCTTTTGAAAATAGACTAGCTATTCAGTGGCGGAATTAGAATTTTAGCGAAGAATGTACAAATTTTATTCTTAACTGTGCTTAAAGTGTGAATTAAATATGCACTCGTAATCGCTAATATTTAAGCTCTATTCACCATATAATTTTTCGGCGAAGAGTGTGCATTTGACCACACTTTGCTAAAGGTGGCACCGCCTCGCTATCAGTGGTGGAGTCAGGAATTTGACGAAGGGTGTACAAATTTTATTCTTAACTGTGTTTAGAGTGTGCAAATTAAATATACACTCTTAATAGCTAACGTTTAAGCTCTATCTTCATCAGATAACTTTCCGACGAAGGGTGTGCATCTGACCACGCTTCGCTAAAGGTGGCCCCGCCTTGCTGTCAGTGGCGGAGCTAGTAATTTGGCGAAGGGTGTACAAATTTCATTCTTAGCTGTGTTTAGAGTATGCAAAAAAAAAATATGCACTCGTAATAGCTAACATTTAAACTCTATTCGATCACCACATAACTTTCCGACAAAGGGTGTGCATCTGACCACACTTCGCTAAAGGTGGCTCCACCCCTATATCTATACCTCACATCTGGGATCGAGATACGATTTGCATACACTGTATTCTTCTCAGATATACTTCGTGAAATTACACTAGAGATGATATTGTTGTTGTATATATAAAATAATCTTAACAATTTGCAAGGTAAATGATTAATTAGTGCTTGACTAGTGCTAATTAACCAAAAAGGTGTTTAACAATACTATTATCTTTCCTTCATTTTTTATCATTAATTATTGTTTGACTTAAGCAATATATAGAAATAATTAACATAATTTATAATTTTAAAAGTTATGGGGTTAGAGAAATAGTTATGAACCAATAACATCATTAATCATCATAAACCTTTTTAGATAAAATTTTTTTTATATATCCCATTAATCATTTATTGCAACTTGCAATATTATAACTATATCAATTGGTATTACAAAGGTAATTAATTATCAAGAAATTAAATTACTTTGAAGTACTCAATCTTGTATATCATAAATTATCTGAATCGATCGATGAAAGATAAGTGTAACATTATAGTTTATGCGAATATCCAATTTAATTTTCGGAAACTCAATTTATTTTGAATGATTTTTTAAGATATTCTACTGTTTATTAGTTTGAATTTGCATGGTTTATTAGTTAATTATAAACTGATTAAGTTGATTAATTAATCGTGACTAGTTAAATAGTTCATGAAAGTAGACTTAGGTTGTGTAAAGATTTGGTCAGTAACAATTAGTATTTTAATTTTATAAAAAGAAATTAAAAATTATTTGAGATGCAATAAATTAAATAGACTTTGCGTACTTAAAGGATAATTCTTTTGCTAATCTCAATGAATTAATAAAAAATTAATACAGCAATTTTATGATCATTCGAGGAAATAAATCAGCATAGAGATTAGTGAAATTTAAAAAAATAAAAAAAATAATTTACACAGCAACACCAACATATCTAGTGTATTCTCACAACGTATAGAAAAATAATCTATACAACACCACCAACGTATTCAATGTATTCTCACAATGCACAAAAAAATAATCCGTACAACAACACCAGCGTATTCTCTCAACGTAGAGAAAAATAATCTATACAACAACACAAATGTATTCAGTGTTTTCTCGCGACGTATAGAAAAATAGTCTATACAACACCACCAACGTATTCAATGTATTCTCACAATGTACAAAAAAATAATCCGTACAACAACACCAGCGTATTCTCTCAACGTAGAGAAAAATAATCTATACAACAACACAAACGTATTCAATGTTTTCTCGCGACGTATAGAAAAATAGTCTATACAACAACACCAACGTATTTAGTGTATTCTCACGCTGTATAGAAAAATAATCCATACAACAACACCAACGTATTCAGTGTATTCTCGCAACGTATAGAAAAAAGATTCATACGACACTACCAACGTATAAAAAAATAATCTATACAACAGCTCCAACGTATTCAGTGTATTCTCACAACATATAGAAAAATAACTTATACAACAACACCAATGTATCTGGTGTATTCTCACAATATATAGAAAAACAGTCCATACGACAACACCAATGTATTCAGTGTATTCTCACAATATATATAAAAATAATCTATACAACAACATCAACGTATTTAGCGTACTCTTATAAAGTGAGATCTGAAGAGGATAGAATGTATGCAGATTTAATTACATTTACCTCAACGACAAAGTAGAGAGGCGAAGCATAATCTATCAAAAAAGAAAAATTCATTCTCGTAACTCAAACCAAGACCTCCCGTTAAAAATAAAGAAATCTCATTCACCCGGCCGCTAGCTATATCCCTTAAGGGGTTGTTTGGTTGGAAAACTAGTTATCTGTGATTAATTATTACGGGATTAGTTATTTTGAGATTAGTAATCCCACGCTCATGAAGAGATAAAAATAATACCTACAATCTCTAGATAATTGATCTCGAAATGAGTTATTCTATCTATTTTATTCAAATTAAATATGAAATAAGCTCATCTTAATATTAATCTCAATATTTACTATCCCTTATTCCTCCTACCGAATGACCCTAATAGTGTAAGCAAGATTTGTTTGTTTAGTTGGAAAAAGCTGTAAAAGTTATGAAAATTAAATTAAATCACATTTATTCTATGTTTTATAACCTCTTTTTTTTTTTTTTCTTTCTCTTTCTTCTTTAATATATTTAATCAAAAAAAAAAAAGAGAAAAAAAGAAAAAGAAAAAGAAAAAGGGGTGGAAATGTGTTACATAACACATGGTTTCAATTAATGTATTTTTCCCATTTCCCAATCACCAAAGAGAGCCTACTTGCCTCACATTCCCTCCATGACTCTGTTAAAAGTCAGGTTACAGGCAACTCGATTAATTTCACGAATATTGTTACTTTTCATCAGTAACAAATATTAGATAATTTACTGTTCTTAATCGAAATGGGACAAATCTTAACGAAGACGTGGAGTTCCTAAGAGGATTCTGAGGATGGATTTTTGGGGTTAGCTCACCCTCGCGAGATCGCGACTCTTTGTCCTGATCATTGTAGCATGTGAGTCGCCCAGGGCATAAAGGGAATGATGAGTTAACGTCATCCTCACCTTTCTCCGGCTTATCACCGACAGTCTGTTCAGGGTTCCGAACTCAACAATGATACGAGGATTGCGCTCGTTGCAGAACTTAACCCAACACCTTACGACACGAGCTGACGACGACGGCCATGCACCACCTGTGCCCGCATTTCTAAAGACACCCCTCGCTTTCAAGAGGATTCGCGACATGATATATGATGCTCCTGACGAAGAACAAATTTGATACCTTTATGAAATTCTCTTCAATCCTTTTTATCAATCTATCTTAACTTCTATATGATGTCAAGTTTTAAGAGAATGTATTCTTAATGAAGACGTTGAGTCCGTACGAGGACGCATATACAACGCCCACAAGTTGCATAAAAGGATTGACAGACTTCTAGACCGGTAAACTTTTTACCTAATAATATAAATAGAATTGAATTAAATTTAAAGCTATAGGCTTTCTGCCAAACACAATTGTAAATGCCAAAGCATTCAATGAAACTAAATTTTGCAATTACTTTGTACTTAAATTTCCTCTTTAAATCTAACTACCAACTAAAATTTCAAAATAAAATAAAAAATTATTTCAGCCTCTTTGAAAAAGAAAAATTAATTAATGTGTGTTCGAGCTGGTTAGATGTGTGGAGCAGAGGGCTTGTAGTACCCGGGCCGGAGCTACCCTTTGGCGAGGGGATGGAAAATTATTCTATTTATACATGATTAAAATTATTTTTTATGTATATATAATTGATGTTGAACCCCCTTCGATTTGTTCGTATGTTATTTCTTAACCCCCTTAGTGAAAATTCTGGCTCCGCCGCTGTGTATTACCTGCGGGTGCGGCAGCGTGGTGAAATGGAAGGAGCCTAAATCGGTCCCATTTTCGTAATAAAATTCCAACACTATCGTTGGTAAAAATTATCTCATTCAGCTTTGGTGGATAGAGTTACATGATATCTCGAAAGCTGACGCCTGACGCAGACGCTATGATTATAAAAAAAAAAAAAAAAACTCTTTTTCCCATTTTCTTTCTCCATAAGTATCATAGGAGCAATAGAATAGTAAAAAAAAATTACAAGTCTAACACCAAAATCAAAATATTATTAAACAAATTGTATTATGAACAAAATGTTACAAAAATTCTCCAAAAAATATATAAACCTATGATTTTTTTTTTTTCATATTAAACTAATTAACAATCACTATAAGCTATAGAATCCAAAGGAGAAGAACACAAATACTTCTTAAATACATAACTAACATCCAAATTACTATTTCCACGTCTAATAATAGGAAATTTAGAAAAAGAAAATGAACTCGAACTCGATTTAGAGTTCGAGTTCATCAAACTAGTGAGTGAACTCAGGTCGTGAGTTGACTCACCCGACACGATCAAATCCACATTCTTCAGAATGTACTCGTTATTAATGAGCTGATTGAACATCATCGGCTCTGATACCAGGTTTCTCTTCTTGTGTTGCATTACGCCTCTGACGATTTCCCCCAACATTGCGTTCGCCAATTGCCTCACGCCACGTGTCCCACCTAGCACGAACCCCGAGTTAGCAATTTTTTTCTCCGAATTCCTCTTCTTACTGGGCAATGTAGTTATAATAACGGTTTGTGGAGTTCGAGTTCTGAGTTGACTCAGTGAGTCACCAAGAAGTAGATGTTCTTTGACGTCTACTAACATTATGTGCTTGTAATTTCTCCTTACCCGGCCCAATAACATCGGGTAACAAGCCCATCTTCGTAACACCATTGGAACATGATCGGAAAAAAACCCGAACAACGAGTTCTCCGGGTCGAGTTCACCAACATCGAAGCCCACTACTGAGCCATAACTCAGCCGAATTGACTCGTCGGTAACATTTTCACCCTCCTTTATTTTATTACTACTACGACCCCATATTGGTTGTCCACTTTCCCTTTCCTTCCTGCTCGATATCACAAACTGCGTGATATCGAAGCTGGAGGAGGAAGATGTAGAATTCTTCTTCTTGTCACCGTAGCAACTCAGGAGCCTGGAGAACGAATCGTTCTCATCAGCAATGACTTTATCAAAACTACTTAACTTTCTTGGAAATACGAACAGCACATCGGATTTTGAACTGACTCCGGATCTGTGGAGCATTCGTAGGAAATACATCAGCTCAAACTCCGTAGCAGACTCGACTGCGTGAGCTACAATGAGGGCGTCCATAGCTCGTGTTCCCCTTCTGTACAGCGCGCCCATCCCCTGCAGTGCATGCGGGAAGACTGCTGGTTTAGCTCTGGGTTTTAAAATTGTCGGTTTTGCTGATGGCTCGAAGGTCGAGAGGGTGAAGAGCAGCAGGGTGGTGAAGATCAGCATCGCGCAGATGGAGACTGTAGACTGCGCCCTCGAAAGAATGTGAGATGAGTTCGAGGGGTATCTGAAGAAAGAATATACAGATGACGATGATTTTGGAGATGATGATAAGTTAGACAGAGAGAAACTAGGTTTTCTCTTCTCTTCGTTGTTTTCTTCTGAAAAGAAAACGAAGAGAAAACCCATAGCCCAACTATTATTATCACTACTACTGCCACTACTACTACTGTTTATTTGGTTTGGTTTGATTTTTGATGTAAATCCCATAGTCATATTTTTTTTCACTTTCTCTCTCACATAGACACACAGTAGTTTTCTCACTTTCTCTCTCTCTAGATATGTGTTTGTGAAATTTTTCTCTGTGTGTATGTGTTTCTCAAGTAGCTATCAATCTTGATATATATGGAAGGAGTGCATATTTATCACTTTCTCTCTCACATAGACACACAATAGTTTTCTCACTTTCTCTCTCACATAGACACACAGTAGATTTTTCACTTTCTCTCTCTAGATATGTGTTCGTGAATTTTTATGTGTGTGTGTTTTATCATCAATCTTCATATATATGGAAGGAGTGCATACTTCACTTTCTCTCTCACACATAGACACACAGTAGTTTTCTCACTTTCTCTCTCTAGATGTGTGTTATCATCAATCTTGATATATATATATATGGAAGGAGTGCATACTTCACTTTCTCTCTCACATAGACACACACTAGTTTTCTCACTTTCTTTCTCTAGATGTGTGTGTGTGTTTTTCTTTATTGAAGTAGCTATCAATCTTCATATATATATATATATATATATATGGAAGGTGTACATATGAAGTTTCTCTATATTGTCTCTTTCTACAAAGGTGTTAATATTAGTAATGGAAATGAAAAAGAGGGGCGGATTCAGAATTTGAAGTTGGTATATTTTTTGATTAATTTCGATCAGAGTTGGATTTATAATTTGGAGTTTATATGTTTTTAGATTAAACTTCAACTAGAATTCGATTTGAAATCTTGAAATCGGTAGATTTTTAAATTTATTTCTCGATCATAGCTGAATTCAAAATTTGAAATTTTTATATTTATTTTAATTAAAGTCGGATTCAGAATTTGAAAAATCTGAATTAATTTCGATTAGAGTCTGATTCAAACTGAATTTAAAGTCCACAAATTTCTAGATTAATTTGGAATTAAGATATAGTAGTAGTTATTAATTTTGAATTAAGATATAGTAGTTATAGAGGTTACTATTTAATAATTTTAAAATATTTATTAAATTTTTTAATGTATATATAAAATTTGAATAAAAGTTATGGAAATTTCATAGTCATTAAGGTATATAAAATTATATATCCCCTCGAATATATGCCTTCCCTTTTTAGAGTCAATTAGGTTAATCAAATTTCTTTTCCACTAAGTAACACATTTTATAAATTTTGGTTCCAATTTAAATATGGTAAGAATCATAAAATTAATTAATGATACTTCCTATTACAACAATATAATTACTTTTTGATTGAATTATTTTATTTTAATAAATTATAAATTAATAGAATATATGTAAATTTAATATTGTTTTATATAAGGTACTAAATTATTTTTTGAA
This sequence comes from Capsicum annuum, assembly GCF_002878395.1. NCBI lineage: Eukaryota > Viridiplantae > Streptophyta > Magnoliopsida > Solanales > Solanaceae > Capsicum > Capsicum annuum. The sequence goes on along the minus strand of NC_061115.1, from coordinate 1,031,800 downwards.
TAAATTAAATTATTTGACATTATACCAAATCATTCAAGAGATTTTGAATCCAAATCTTATTATCATATCAACAAATTTTTTTTATGTAATTAATATGTTAAAAGTATCTTTACAACATAACAAAAAATAATTTTTTTTGCACCGATATTCGACATTCGTATTGAATCCTTGAATGATTCAAATCGTGTACCGCAGTATCGATTCTGAAGGTGACGCTCCCATTATTGTTATTCTGGTTATGAAGAAAATCATGTTGAAAGCGTTATTTCAAGAACGAGCCCTGCAATATATGATTCGTTGATTAATCAAAGTTTTAATGCGGATAACGAATATCGTTCGAGAAAAAAAAATAGCAAGTGGGGTTACTATAAAAGCGTCGGTGGAAAGAAGGGGTAGATTTTAATAAATGAGAAAAATATGTGTATTAATGTTAATGTGTTCTGAAAGTGGAGGGGCCACTCTACAGTTTGTTGACAAATTCAAAATAAATTAAAATAAATTTTAAATATATATATATATATATATATAATAAATATTTTTCTACTTCTGCTGCTTTAAATTTTATCAAACGATTTACATGTTGTTGTTAGTGGTCAATTTAATTTAATGACATAAATTAATATATAATTTATGAGATATGAATCTGAATTCTGAAGTGAATATCGAATATCAAATAATTTTTCACATCTAATCGACACATCAAAATTGACGTTCTATTACATTTAAATAGTATGACTATATTTAGAAATGTTAATCGATAGAGAAGTCGATCTTTAAAGTATTTTTTTCTACCAAACATGGTTAATTATTACACTTCTTCTGAGCCCCCGTCTATCGAAAACAGTCTTTCCACCTCACAAAAATAGAACAAAGTTTCTGTATATCATATCCTCTCTGATTGTAAATTATTACACTTCTTTATAGCCTTCGTTTGTTGAAAACAGTCTTTCTACTTTACGAGAATATAAAATAAAGTTTCCGTATATCCTATCCTCTCCGATATTGAGAACAATCTTTCTACTTTACGAGAATATAAAATAAAATTTCTGTATATCCTATTCTCTCCGATTGTTAATTATTACACCTTTTTTGACCCTCGTTTGTTGAAAACAGTTTTTCTACTTCACGAGAATATAGAATAAAGTTTCTGTATATTCTATCCTCTCCGATTGTTAATTATTACACTTCTTTTGATATCTCGTCTGTTGAAAACAGTCTTTCTACTTTACGAGAATATATAATAAAGTTTCTGTATATTCTATCCTCACCGATTGTTAATTATTACACTTCTTTTGATCTCTCATCTATTGAAAACAATTTTTCTACTTTACGAGAATATAAAATAAAGTTTTTGTATATTCTATCATCTCCGATTGTTAATTATTACACTTCTTTTTAGCCCTCGTTAGTTGAAAATAGTCTATTATTACACTTCTTTTTAGCCCTCGTCTATTGGAAACAGTTTCTCTACTTCACGAGAATATAGAATAAAGTTTCTGTATATTTTATCTTCTTCGATTGTTAATTATTACACTTTTTCTGAGCCCTCGTCTATCAAAAACAGTCTCTCTACTTTACGAGAATAAAATAAAGTTTTCATATATTTTATCCTCTCTCAATCTCACTCGTAAAATTATACTTGGTATTACTATTATAATTATTATTTCACCAAACATAAAAAGACAGTAAAGAGAAAAAAAAAGTTTTTTAATAGATCCACCATATGTCAGTGAGGTCAAACTAAACATCCCATTATAGTTTTTGTCCCAATAAAGGTTTTTTTTTTTTTTTTTTATTGTCAAAATGTGAATTATAAATTTTAATAATATGATAGAACTTTCCATGAAACATGTGATAAAGTTGAGTAGTTAATTACTATGAAAAGTAATTTTTACTGCACAATGCACATAATATAAGGTCCTTTGTTTGGTTCTTGGAACTAAACAAACATATATACTATATGTATACATGTACATATACATATACATATATATATATACATGATGTAGATTCGATTATCTATCGTGCGGTGATAAGTACTTTTTCATTCTTAACTAAAGTTTACGAGTTCGAGTTCTAGAAGTGGATCGGAGTAACCTTTTGTAAGGAGTGCAGTGAGACTTGTCGACGCAAAACTGCAGGTGTGTTCTAGTTGAAGCTGATGTGTATAAACGAGGAGGTAACATAGTTTCGTGGTAACTTAACGTCACAATGAGCACTTGAAAACGATGTGCATGCCGGGTCGAAAGTGTCTAATAGAAGTGGATCGGAGTGACCTTTTGTATGGAGTGTAGTGAGACTTGTTGACGCAAAACTGCAGGCATGTTCTAGTTGAGGTTGATGTATATAAACGAGGAGGTAATATAGTTTTGTGGTAACTTAACGGCACAATGAGCACTTGAAAACGATGTGCATGTCGGGTCGAAAGTGTCTAATAGAAGTGGATCGGAGTGACCTTTTGTAAGGAGTGCAGTGAGACTTGTTGACGCAAAACTGCAGTCGTGTTTTAGTTGAGGCTGATGTGTATAAAAGAGGAGGTAATACGGTTTTGTGGTTAACTGACTCATATAATGAGCGCTTGAAAACGACGTGCATGCAGAGTCGAGAGTGTCTAATAAGAATATTTTGTTACTCGTTCAAGTATTTAATTGAAACATGTCATAATTCTATTAAGTTTAAGGTCCTTTGTTTGGTTGGTGGAACTAAACAAACATATATACTACATATACATATACGCATACATTTTACATATATATATATATATATATATATATAATAATGTAGATTTGATCGTCGTATGGTGATAAGTATTTTTTTTTTATTTTTAGCTAGAGTTCACGAGTTCGAGCCGTAGAAGTGAAACGGAGTGACCTTTTGTAAGGAGTGTAGTGAGACTTGTCGACGCAAAACTGCAAACATGTTCTAATTGAGGCTGATGTGTATAAACGAGGAGGTAATATAGTTTTGTGGTAACTTAATGACACAATGAGCACTTGAAAACGATGTGCATGCGGGGTCAAAAGTGTCCAATAATTTTTTTTTATTACACGTTCAGGTGTTTAATTGAAACATGTCATAATTCTATTAAGTTTAAGGTCCTTTGTTTGGTTCATGGAATTAAACAAACATATATACTACATATACATACACGTATACATGTACATTATATAGACATGATGTAGATTCAATCGCCGTGTGGTGATAATTATCTTTTCATTTTTAACTTGAGTTCTCTAGTTCGAGTTGAAGAAGTGGATCGACGTTACCTTTTGTAAGAAGTGTAGTGAGACTTGTCGATGCAAAGCTGCATGCATGTTCTAATTGAGGTTGATGTGTGTAAACGAGGAGGTAATGAGATTGAAAACTAGGGTCGGATCTAGGGTCAATTTTTTGGTACTTCGGCACCTGTTAAATTCGACACGGATTAGGTATAATTATATAAAAATATATAAAATCTGGTATAAGATTCAGAAAAGCACCTAGTAAATCAAGAAGATAGTCGGGTGCTTTAGTTTCAGAGGGAACCTTAAGACTTTGGACGTCAATATGTGTGTCCGAGCCTTCAGAGCATTCATGACCCTTAAATCCTGGACCCTCCACTATTGAAAACGATGTGTATGCAGAGTAGAAAGTGTCTAATAGGACTATCTTAATAACTGTTCAGGTGTTCAATTGAAACATGTCATAGTTCAAGAGTATTATCTACGTTTAAGGGGTTGTCGATGTATTCCGCTACTTTTAACTAGAGGTTATCAGTTTGCGTGCGTTTGATAATAAAGTCGTCTTTAGTAGCGAGCGCTAGCTTTATCCCCCCTAAAAAATGACTTCCCGACGCGAATCCTTTATCGAACCCTAAAATAGTAGTGAGTATTTGGAACAAAATACTTTCTACTATATACTCCTAATATTTTATACAAATACCAAACTATACAAATTTTAATTTTAGTAATATATTGCGAAGACACTATGAAAAAAGATTCGAAAATATACCTAAATTTTGATGGAACTTATTGTAACACACCTCAACTTTGTGGAGGTCCTATGACCCCTCTCGACTATTTATTACTGTATTTCTATGGCATATATTTATCCAGCTGGACCACTTCATACCCTTACGCGCCACGCCAGTGCGCGTGTATTCACGCAGTGGTCTAGCTGGACAAATATATGTCAAAGAAATACAGTAATAAATAGTCGAGGGAGGTCATAGGTCCCTTACAAATTACCACAAATTTCGTCTAAATTTAAATATATTTCAAACCTTTTTCCCAAGACCCTACCTTGCCAACTTTAACTTATAATGACATTATGTCCGGTTGGAGGGGATAATATATTGTCCTTCATATATTTTCTTTATTCGATATTCACTGATCCGACTATTTTAAATTTGTGCCGCATATCGGGTCCGAAAATCATTCCTTATAAAGCTCTCGTGAACACACTCGTATGACGTAACGTGTAGTGTGGTGAAAATAAAAAGATAAACGTTATTAGATGTCTGAAGTTTGAGTCACGAGAATAACGCCATCCACTCCACCCAATAATATACCTTTACAGCATAAATCTAAATTAATCAAACCAGTAATTTACGATATCAAATACTTGACACGTTATGATTCGATTCTTCTTCAGATCAACGTATAACGAAAATTTTTGTGGATCGAACTAATATAGTTTATAAATATTTGGCTAGTGTCATTAGGTTGTTGAAATAGTAAATACACCACCTCTAGTACAACCAATTATATTGTAAACAGTTCTGTTACAATGCACCACACATTAAAAGTCCCACCATGTCAACATAGATTTTTTTTCCGATACGTTTAAGTCGTAGAAACAATCTCTTACAAAAACGTAATATGATACTGTATATAATAGATTTTTGGAATCTGATCCTTTTCAGATCTCGCGTAATATGATACTGCATGTCAACATAGATTTTATTTTTCGATACGTTTAAGTCGTACAAACAGTCTCTTACAAAAACATAATATGATACAACGTATAATAGATTCATGTAGTCTGATCCTTTTCAGATCTCGCGCAATATGATACTGCATGTCAACATAGATTTTTTTTATCCATATGTTTAAGTCGTAGAAACAGTTTCTTACAAAAACGTTATATGATACTGCATATAATAGATTCTTGGAGTCTGATCCTTTTCAGATCTCAGGTAATATGATACTGCATGTCAACATAGATTTTTTTCCCATACGTTTAAGTCGTAGAAATAGTCTCTTACAAAATGTAATATGATACTGTGTATAATAGATTCTTGTAGTCTGATCCTTTTCAGATCTCGCGTAATATGATATTGCATGTCAACATAGATTTTTTTTCTTCATACGTTTAAGTCGTAGAAACAGTCTCTTACAAAAACGTAATATGATACTGCGTATAATAGATTCTTGTAGTCTGATCCTTTTCAGATCTCGCGTAATATGACACTGCATGTCAACATAAATTTTTTTTCTTCATACGTTTAAGCAGTAGAAACAGTCTCTCGCAGAAGCGTAATATGATACTGCATGTAATAAATTCTTGTAGTCTGATCCTTCATATGTTTAAGCAGCGGCGGACACAAAATTTTGGGGTCGTGAGTGTCTCGGGAATTTCGAACACATATTGATACTCAAAGTTTTAAGGTTTCGCTTGAAAATCAAAGCACTCAGTTATCTTATTGGCTTCGTAGATGCCTTTTTGAAATTATATCAATTTTTATACTCCTATATTTCTTGTATAGTTATACCTTGTTCGCTTCAGATTTAACGGGCACCGAAGCACCACAAAAAAAGTACTTAGGTTCGCTCCTGAGCGGGAGTTTCAGTGCACCGAACTACCCTTTGTTGTTGCAACTCGCTTTGAAGCCCAATTAGTTTGGAACTGAACTTCATCGAAAAATTTCATTTTTGAGAGATAAGACGTTTTCGATTAAAGACGATTTCATATTTAGGACGTAAATATGAAATCTCTAATTATTTGGTGCTTAAGATTTATTTCTACCTCTCAAAAAAATGTACACCAAATTTGTACTACTCATTTATTTGCACTTAAATTGTCCTACTTTATATTCGAGTCTGAAACTACGATAAATTTAAAATCTAGAATCAATAGGTTCAGAATGAGCGTTACGTTAATACATGTATAAAAAATTTCTTACTCTTCTGAATGATCGTATTTAACATAACGCTCATTAATTATAAACCTTATCGTATAGCGCCATTGAGGACGAACTAAATTAGATCGATAATTTATTTCTTGTTTGTTTCTACGTAATATTATCACTTAGGAGTCGTGTGACATGAAAATCTTTTTGATTTATTTTTATTGCAAAATGATCCAAATATATATATATATATATATATATATATATATATATATATATCTATATATAGATATATATATAGATATATTTATAAAGTCCTAGGGAAGTGTGTATATTATATATATTTTTTCAAGTAGACCTTTTTATAATTTTAAAAAAATATTGTAATTTTTTTTAGTAGATACCCTATTTTTATTTTGCATATCCCTATAAGAATGAGTTGAATTGAACGGGTTAAAATACGTTGAGTTAATAATTTAGATGTGTCGGGCGATATATTTTCACTGATTAATTTTGTTACTGTTTTAAAACTTACGAATTTCCGCAATGGCAACAAGTACTTAATACAGAATACGTTAATTAGATTCACAAGTATTATTTATAAATAAAAATTATTGAATTTATGAGAATCATAACCTACCAACTCCTACGCTTTGTTTTTTTACACAGTTAATATCTGAATAGTTTATGTATATTTCGACTATTTCACATGGTACATGCAAGTTTTTATTAATTATTTTCACTTTTATATCTGCTATTTTTCATCGATATAAATATTAAATAATTTCCATCACAAAGGAGATAGTACATAAAATGAAATTACTTTATATCTTTTAGGACCATTTCCTATGCAATTTTGTTTTATGAATGTTCACTTTTTTACTTTTTTTTTTTGCTTTCACAAACAATCTTTGTGCTTGATTGGGATGGGAAAATTTAAAGATAAAAAAGTATATAAAGTGGATGGGGTTATTAAAGTGAATTTAAATTAGAAATTTATTTTTGGATGAAGAAGAATATGTTGCTTAAAAGTATGAAAATGACAAAAAATATGCCCCAAAAAGAAATAAATAGTAGTTCTAGTATGTGAGAGGAGAATAAGAATAATATTTTCTAATTATTTTGTTGATACATACATTCACATTTAGCATTTTCTTGTGTTGTAAGAAGAGTCGTTTTACGTAATACGGGGTGAGGCGTAAGTCTTTAGCCGTTGGGCGTTTAAGAGATGAGGTGTTTTACATAATACAGGGGTGAGGAGTAAGTCTTTAGGTGTTGGGCGTTTAAGAGACGAGGCATTTTACATAATACAGGGTGAGGTGTAAGTTTTTAGGCGCTGGACGTTTAAGAGACGAGGTGTTTTACATAATATATAGGATGAGGCGTAAGCCTAATGCCACTAGTCGTTTAAGAGATGAGACGTTTACATAATATGTGGTGCGATGTCAGCCTTTAGGTGCGGGACGTTTAAGAGACGAGGCGCTTTACATAATACAGGGTGAGGCGTAAGTCTTTAGGCGTTGGACGTTTAAGAGACGAGGCGTTTTACATAATACAGGGTGAGGCGTAAGCCTCATGCCGCTTGGCGTTTAAGATATGAAGCGTTTTATATAATATGAGGTGAGGCGCAAGCCTCATTAGGAGACGAGGCATTTTACATAATACGGGATGAAGCGTAAGACTTTAGGCTCCGGACGTTTAAGAGATGAGGTGTTTTACATAATACAGGATGAGGCGTAAGCCTCCACTGGGCGTTTAAGAGATAAGGTATTTTATATAGTACGAGGTGAGGTGTAAGCGTCGAGGCACTGGTCGTAAACCTATAAATCTTTAATTAACTAATATACATTCCCATTTTAATTTATAATAGGAGATAAGCATCCAGTACCCCCGAACTATGGCTAAAGTTGCTACACTTCACAGGGGTTCTATTACCCCACTGAACTCAGTTTTAGCGTATTTATATCAACTTTTTGTGTTGACGTGACACCTTTATTGCGTAAAATGGAACCCACGTCAGTTATAAAGGTTGACAAAAGATGTCACATCAGCTAAAAAGATGACAAGAATATAATAGGACCCGCATAAAGTTAGCATGTGTCGTAGCAAATTTGATCATAGTTCAGGAGGTACTAGATGTTTTACTTTTTATAATATAACTTAACCATGATAAATTAGTATAGCAAGACGAATAACATCGGGTGCAAGTAAAATTTTTACCCAAACTCGAGTCTCTTAAATGAAGAACATTTTAATAAAGACTGTTATAACCTCCTTAACGGATCTATCTGACGTGAATTTAAATTAGTCAGATTTGTCTTATATTTCTCTTTAATCTAACATCAAAATATCATTTGTTAAAATGTTATTGGGCCATAAAGATTTATTGGGCTATCTATCCTTGGCATTCAAGCCAAAATGTATATCAATTGTATACCATTTTTGTGATCCTACTTATGTGGTAGTAGGAATTCATAAACTTTTACGAGCGTAATCACTTTAAAGTCGATTTTAAGCACGCGAGTCTGATGATCGACTAGACATATGCGTCTAAAGTTTGGCTTGTCGAAGCCTAACTTCAAGCGATTTGGAAACAATTTCAATCATTATTTCAGATATACGCCGAAGTTTGATTTGCCAAAGTCTATCTTTTTACAATTTCGAAGAAACAATAACTTTAGTAATTTTTGAATGAAATTCGTTTGTTTTTACATGAAGTTTGGACATATATCGATATTTCATTGCAAATAATTTCAAATATTTTGTGAAGTTCATGTCATACATGAACGGAATTCATTTTTGCATGAAGTACAAAATCATATATGACTGAACTCGCTTGATGTTAAACTTTGCTATATTTATTATTTATATATATAATATAATAAATAATATAAAATCATAAAGTAGTATTTTTTCCTTCCTTTTTAGGAGAGGGAAGCAAATAAAATAAAATCTTGTATTTATGGAAAATTACTGCTACTAAATATCTCCTATAATTTCTACTAATATATCAACATTTAATTCACAAAAAATCTCAAATTGATGTTTTTTTTAATTTTATTAATGTTAGTACCTACATAATTTAATGAAAATTAACTAATCATATCTTTTTTTTTTCCTTTTATAGAAAGGTAGCAATTAAAACATGATTGTATACATGGTAAAAAAATATATTTATTACTAAATTTTCATTCCTATAAATTCCACAAATTTACATCAATAAAATATCATATTATTTTTTATAAAAATGTACCAGAAAAAAATGGCATCATACAAAAATAAAATTGCTTCTCTTTTTATTATGTTTTCTCTTTTTCTTTGTCAATCCATGGCAGGTTAGTACATATATATAAGATCAAAATTCGAAAATTATCGTTAGTTTATTGCTAAATAATTTATCAGCAATGAATTTTACAATTTATTGATTTTTTTTGTGGGGTTAACTTTTTTTTTCGAAACGTGAAATTATTCTTTTTAATTTTTTTTGGCAACTAGGCGTGTTTTATATATTTCCATGTTACCTTTCGAATCACGTTTGATTTTGAAAATTCATTTACAATCAGTTAGTTTTGATAATATCAAAATTCAAAATTTATCGTTAATCTTTTGCTAAATAGCTCGTAGCAAGGAAGTTCTTTTCTTCATAATTTATCATTGATGATTTTTTCTATTTATTGATTTTTTTTTTGTGGTGTTATTTCTTTTTTCGAAGCGGGAAATTATTTTTTTTAATCTTCTTTGATAATTAGGTGTGCTTTATATATTTCGATGTTATCACGTTTGTTTTTGAAAATTCATTTACAGCCAATCAGTTTCGATCCTTTTAACAACTCGACAAGATCTCAAACATTATTGTTCGATTTATTTAGCAAAGTTTCGATATGATTTTGCTTGACTAATTATATTATTATTTGTATTTATATTTATATTAATATTTTTGTTCTAACTTTTTTTTTTTTTAGAATGTAGAAAATCATGAGGATGATGATTATGATATATGTGGAAAAATATTGGATTAATGCACAAGTCATAGAGAATGTAGCAAACCATGCAAACATTTGGATTATTTTGTAGCATTATGTGTACCTAGTTTTATTTATGGTCAAGATGGTAGTAAACGTTGTTGTGTTAATAGATAAAAAATAATAATTAAGAAATGGTTTAAGCTTAAATAGAAATGATTTTGTTGTTTCATATTTAATTACTAATGATTTCTTAATTAGTAATATTGCTTCAGTATAATAGCTTGCAAACTACGTTGGGTAAATATCGTAACTTGCAAATTATACTTGAGAGATAAACTGCACTAGGCTACTAGCTATTTGAGTCCACGTTGGGTAAATATCGCTTTAGTATAATAACTTGCAAACTAGACTTAAGAGACAAACTGCGCTAGGCTACTATTTGAGTCCACGTAGAGTAAATATCACTGCGGTATAATAACTTGCAAACTATACTCAAGAGGTAAGCCGCACTAGGATACCATCTGAGTCCACGTAGAGTAAATATCGCTTTAGTATAATAACTTGCAAATTATACTTACGAGGCAAACCGCACTGGGCTCCTAGCTATTTGAGTCCACGTAGGGTAAATATCGCTTTAGTATAATAGCTTGCAAACTATGCTGAAGAGGTAAACCGCATTAGGCTACTATTTGAGTCCACGTAGGGTAAATGTTGCTTCAGTATAATAACTTGCAAGCTTTCATAATAGACTATTTTGACCCTTCTATATAATATAGTAACTAAATTATTGAAATAATCAAATACTATTTAACAATGAAACTGCAGCATCTAAAAAAGAACAAAGAGTTTGCAAGAAAATGATAAACTAACATAACATGTATACCAAGTTCTCAAAATATTCCAAACAATAACAAGAAAATAGATATACACTATGTATATATAATGTATATTTTACATAAATGATTAGTGATAATCATTAATTAATTAAATAAAATGGAGATTATTACCAAGATATTAGCTCCCTATATATATATAACACTTTTATTGAGGCATTGACATATCAAGTTTTGGTCATTTTTCAAATATACATCAAAGTTTTTATTTAAGCCATGGCCAAAATAATTCTACTTTATGTAGTAACGCTTTTCATGATATTTCCACTCTTTTGGAATCATGGAAATGCAACAACTCCTCGCAAACTAGGGGCACATTATAACGCAGTTACAAGCTTGACAAATACTAATAAAGTAAACCATCGCGGTTCAGCAGGCCAATATTATCTCGTTACAGAGACTCCTCGCATATTAGGAGCACGACATAACGCTGTTACAAGCTTGCCATATACAAAAGAAGTAGCTTCTGATGATCAATCAGGACGTCAATATTTTACTATTTCAGAATCTTCATCACATGATGATGATGCAAATGTAGAAACTCCTCGCATACTAGGGGCACATCATAATGCCGTTACAAGCTTGGCAGATACAAAAGAAGTAGCTTCTGATGAACCAGAAAATCGATATTTGGCTTCTGATGAACCAGGAAATCGATATTTAGCTTCTGATGAACCAGGAAATCGATATTTATCTTCTGATGAACCAGGAAATCGATATTTAGCTTCTGATGAACCAGGAAATCGATATTTTACCATTTCAAAGTCTGGTGAATTAGGACACCGTTCTGAGTCCCCTATCGCTCATAAATTTTCTTCAGCACAAATGTGGCAACCCGCGGTACATGAGTTTGTGGTAACTCCTCGAAAATTATGGGCAAGTCGCCATAATGGAGTTACAAGCTTGTCGAATACTGATGAAGCAACTTCTGATGGTTCAGAACAACAGTATTCTCCCATTTCAACCTCTCCAGTTCATACATATCGCGTACTACCATCACATTCTAGTGGAGCTACAAGCTTATCGAATATTGACGAAGCAACTTTTGGCGGATCAGAACACAAGTATTCTCCCATTTCAAGCTCGTCAGCTCATACACACCACGTACTACAAACACGTTCTAGTGGAGCTACAAGCTTGTCAAATTCAAATAAAGTAATTACTTCGCGTGGATCATCAGCCCAACTTTCTCCTATTTTAAGTTCGTCAGCTCCTTCATATGCAACAACTCCTCGCATACTGCAAACACGTTCTAGAGCACTTACAAGCTTGTCAAGTACAAATGAAGTAATAACTTCGCGTGGATCAGGATTCCAACAATATTCTCCTATTTCAAGCTCGTCAGCTCATTCATATACAACAACTCCTCGCATGCTACAAATACGTTCTAGTGGACTTACAAGCTTGTCGCGTGGATCAGGAGTCCATCATTCTCATATTTCAAGCTTGTCAGCTCATAGACAATCAACAACTCCTCACATACTTGGAGCACGACATAATGCGGTTACAAGCTCACCAAATGCGAATGAAGCAACTACTCGCAAGCATGAGACACGTGAGTACAAACGAAGCAACTCAAACAAACAGAGTACTTCCTCACGATCCTGATGAGACAGGACATGTGTCATCAATTATCAACAGATACAAATGAAACAAACTGCTTGAATAAGACTAGGGAATCATGGTTCTTACCTTGTTTGTGTACAACTATGCTAATGTTATATGCAATGTTGTGGTAATACCATCTAATAATGCATTGTGTGTTTTGTTATCATCTTCTATTCTACTACTTACTATACTTTGGTATACTAAATTCATCAAATTCATCAACCATATCACCATACAAGGGCTGAACCGCAAAAGTCTATTGCACGCAGCCTCATGTTGCAGTTTCTGCAAAGGGCTGTTTCAACGACTTGAACCCGTAATCTCCTAAACAGATTACAATAACTTTATCAATTACTTCAAGGCTCCCTTCGTTATCACAAACGACTGTTATAAAAAAACTTAACTATACTACTTTTCTTTCGATAAGTCCATCATATCTCAATTACTACCTCCGATTCATTTTACTAGGCACTGAATGGACTATTTTGACCCTTCATCATTAATACTTGTCTTCTCTCTCACAACAACAATATTAACAACATTTTCAATACAGTAAAATACTATTATAATGAACGTATATTATATGATATCCATAATATACTTAAAATATTTATCTTTCGATAAGCCTTTCAGGAGTCAATTACTCCCTCTGTTCATTTTACTTGATGCCACTATTTTGATCCATTGTGGACAATTTTACCCCTTATATTATTTTTTTTTTTTTTTTTCTAAAACCCTTCACCTTAAACCCTCTTCAACAAAGACAACAACATCATTTCTCTGTCTCTTGCAATGGACAACAACAACAACAATGTCTTTAACAACAATTCTGACATATGCCAACAACTCCTCCAACGTTACAGCAAATCTTCAGCACCACAACATCATCACCTTTGTGCTATTGCAGCTGCCACACGTTCCATTATACAATCTGAATCTTTACCAATAACCCCTTTCTCTTACTTTGCTGTTACCATTTCTACAATTTCAAATTCTCAAGATTCTCTTGACCCACAAGAGTTATCTGGGGTGTCATCTTTTTTAGCAATTGTACTTCCTTTAGTTAATCAAGAAGATGTTAGTTTGGATAAAGTTGTTGAGGCAATTGGGGTTCTTGTGGGGATTCTTGAAAAGGGGTTGTTGGAGAGTGAAGGGGTTTTAGGGACTTCTACTGTGAGGGCTTTTGTGAAGTGTTTGGGGATTTTAGTTGGGTTTTGTGATAAGGAAGATTGGGATTCTGTGAAAGTTGGGTTTGAGATTCTTGTGAAGTTCTCCATTGATAAGAGGCCAAAGGTTGTTTCTTTATTCTTTTTGAGCTTGTAGATAGTTGTGGTTATGATGTATATGCAGATTGTGTGTTTGTATTGAGTGAGTGAGTGTTTATAGTGTGCGCGCGTGTTTATAGTGTGTGTGTGTGTGTGTGTGTTTAGAGTGTGCGCGCACGTGTGTTTATAGTGTGTGTGTGTTGGAGAAAGATTGAATCTTTACTTTGATTTCAACAATTTCAAATTGTCAAGATTCTCTTGACCCACAATAGTTATCTGGGTTGTCATCATTTTTAGCAATTGTACTTCCTTTAGTTAATCAAGATGATGTTAGTTTAGATAAAGTTGTCGAGGCAATTGGGGTTCTTGTTGGTGTTCTTGAAAAGGGGTTATTGGGGACTTCTAGTGTGAGGGCTTTTGTTAAGTGTTTGGGGATTTTAGTTGGGTTTTGTGATAAAGAAGATTGGGATTCTGTGAAAGTTGGGTTTGAAATTCTTGTGGAGTTCTCCATTGATAAGAGGCCAAAGGTTGTTTCTTTAATTCTTTGAGCTTGTAGATAGTTGTGGTTATGATGTTCACATAGATTGTGTGTTTATATTGAGTAAGTGTGTTGTTTTATAAACGTCCAAAGGTTGTTTCTTTAATCCTTTGAACTTGTAGACAATGGCGGAGCCAGGATTTTCATTGAGGGGATTCTGAAGTATATAAACGAACTAGTCGAAGGGGGTTCAACATTACTATATACGCCTAAAATATTTTTAACCATATAAAAATAGTATAAAAACAGTATAATTTTCCGTCAAAGGGGGTTCGGATGAACCCCCTGGAGCAAAGGTGGCTCCGCCATTGCTTGTAGATACTTGTGGTTATGGTTTATATGTAGATTGTGTGTTTATATTGAGTGTGCGTGTTGTTTGATAGACGTCCAAAGGTTGTTTTTTTAATCCTTTGAGTTTGTAGATACTTGTGGTTATGATGTATATGTAGATTGTGTGTGCGTGTTGTTTGATAGACGTCCAAAGGTTGTTTCTTTAATCCTTTGAGCTTGTAGATACTTTTGGTTATGATGTATATGTAGATTGTGTGTTTATATTGAGTGTGCGTGTTGTTTGATAAACGTCCAAAGATGGTTTCTTTAATCCTTAGAGCTAGTAGATTCTTGTGCTTATGATCTATATATAAATTGTTATTTGAGTTATGCTTGTTGGAAAAGAATGATTCTTACTTTGACTTGCTATTTGGTTATTGTGTAAGTAGTCATTGGAGAGTGAGAGTGGTTTGGGGTCTTTAACTCTGACGGCTTTTGTTAAGCATTCGGGGATTTTAGTTGCGTGTTGTGGTAAGGAAGATTGGGGTTCTGTAAAAGTAAGTTTTGAGATTCTTGCGAAGTTCTCCATTGATAAGCATCCAAAGTTTTTTTTAAATCCTTTGAGATTGTAGATACCTGTGCTTATGATGTATAGGTAGATTGCGTGTGCATGTTGTTTGAGTTATGCTTGTTGGAGAAAGATTGTATCTTTACTTTGACATGCTATTTGATTATTGTGAAAGAAGCCATTTGAGAAAGAGAGCTTGTATCTTACGATGCATATGTTACCCTCGTTGCATATGTTTATATATAAGCGGTTCATTTGATAATTTTTGGCGGAACAGTGATAGTTTTTTAAAGGGTGTTGGTATGTGTACGACAGGCTGACGGTTTTGAAGAGATTCATCGTCCATAGTGAAATATAGAGAAATAATTGATATGTTTATGATGTGATGTTACTTGTTTGATTTCTTTCAGGTGAGAAAATGTGCTCACGACTGTATTGTGAGTCTTTTCAAGTCATTTGGTTCAACTGCTGTGGCTAAGAAGGCTGGTAAACGAATTTACTCCTTGATAAAAGAGAACACGGCATTGGCATTGAAGCTAAGTGCGCTAAAGGAAATAAGTGGATCTAAAGATGAGCATCAAGAGGTGCTTCACTCTCTCAATATCCTGAAGCCTATTATCCCGTACCTTACAGTCAAAGACAATGAGAAGGTACTTGCTCAACTAGTGGAGCTTATGAGTTCCCAGAGCTCAGCATTCACAAGACACATTTTTGATAATATTGGGGCGATATTAGATTCTTCAGGGATTGAAATCATTCTTCCAGAAGCTGACCAAATTATAAAAGCTCTTGTATCATACATGTCGTCTGCGGAAAACCCTGCTGACAATGTATTGTTTGCCGCAAATTTAGCAAAAGGCATCATTGACAAACTCCATGACGGCGGAATGAGTGTTTGGGTTACCTATTTGCCTTTGGTTGTTGGCTCCATATCAGGTAATACTGCGGTGATTAATTGTACTCCATTTTGGTCATGTGGTATCTGAATGCTACTCTTCTAGGTCAATTGGTAATTTGACTCTTTCATATTTTATGGTTCAAGGATTCGGCCCTACTGGCTGGACCTGCCGTTTGTTCAGCATTCAGTCTGATTATCTTATTTCATTTTTTACTTGACTGAAGCATGTGGTTTTCCATTTTGTCTACTGTACAGCAAATTAGGAATCCGTCCATTTTTCTCTTTTCAGCATTCTTGGAATCTAATGATTATGATGAAATTGATTATTAGTCACGAATCAATATAAGTCCATCTAGGAGCATATGCTTAGGATCTAGCTTGAGCTTTTACCTATTAGATGAGAGACGTGTCTTTGATAACTTTGATAACTATAATATTGATAGGGTCCCTCTATAAGACTATAACCATAACTTTCCCTAAATTTTGTCTATTACAAGGTACCACATTCCATTGCCTATATTTATGTCGTTCAATAATTGATAAAACTAATGCGTACCATACTTTTACATAGTTGAGTCAATTAGAAGTAGACGTTATTTGTTTTTTAGAGAACATAAAGATGAGTTCAGCGGGTTTCCAGGTGAATAAGGCTTGTGGTGTCACTCCCTTTAGAAGGCAGGTTAATCTGTACATAACAGGTTGAAGATATCCTTTTAGTTTTGGAGTGGTTCTCAAATAGATAGCATAGTGAGACTGATTGATGTCTCTGATTGGTGAATAATTTCGGAGAGCCAAGTTTATGGTTACCATGAATTTGGTAAGGTTCTCCTGGATATAGTTCCCTTAGTTCTTGTAACAGCCTACGGATCGCTGGTGGTTTAACTTGTGAGGTTTGTTCTAAACTTGCCGTGGGCAAATTCCACATCGGAATGGCAGGGGAAAGTTTAGAGGGTCATAGAAGGGTGAGTTCAGGATTCAATTGTCGAGGCAGCTTTTGAGTTAAAGCCAAAGAGGGCAAAATCGTGAGGACCAAAAGTCTTGAGGTGGCCTAAACTGTAGGGCTAAGGTGGACAATACCTTGATAGTTAGGCTTGGGCTGTTACATTTCTTTGTTACTACAATTTAACTATTCATTTAACAACTTCATATCTGTTATTATGTGATGCTGGTGGCTAGGGATGACATTCTCAATGTTTCTTCAGGTCTTCTTACACGTCCAGAAAATATCGCTTTACCGGCTTCAAATATTTTGAAAGAATTGATCAATGGTCATATTGATGGGAAAAAGTTTTTGACCGCCAAAAAGCAGACAGTGGATGATGAGGCTCTCAGTGGTTCTGAATTTGAAGCAGTTAAAGCTATTTGTTTAGTCTTTGAAAACATGCTTCTCAGCTCTTCTGAATATCCAAACGATCATATATTGGCAATCCTCTCTGTTATGTTCCTTAAATTGGGTAGGTAGACATTGACAACCCACGATAGAGCTTTCAGTATTCACTACTTCCCTTGCAATTTTCTCTTTCGCAGCTCTTTCTTCTTACTGTATTTGTATCTTATGTCTTTAGGTGAGGTCTTGGACTTCTGTGAGAAGGGTATAATACTTAAACTTGCTGATTGGATGATTGTTGCTTCTGGGGGTGCTTATGATACAAAAAATGTAAGTCTTATGTTTCAAGAAGCTCATTTATTCACTTTATTATGTTAGGTACTTTATTTTTTGGTTTATTAGTAAGAATGATTTCCTTATCTTTTAAGTACAGTTGTTGTTCAGAAACGTTATGAACCTAAAACTTTTGTAATTACTTTCGCTTTCTTTGTTTTCTACTCAGCTTCAGGAGTGCATAGGATCAGCTGTTGTTGCTATGGGACCAGAGAAACTGCTTGCCCTGTTACCCATCTCCCTGAATACGAAGGATTACTCGTTGTCAAACAGTTGGTTGATTCCTGTTTTAAATAAATATGTATGTGGATCATCACTTGGGTTCTTTCTGAAGCATGTGGTGCCACTTGCTGTGTCCTTCGAGCAGACATCATCAAAAGGTAAGCATATGTTGCTGTGCTTTTGTATGCTTGATGCAATGATGCAAGTTAATACTTTACAAATACGCATGGTAATAGAAGAAATAGTAACTCTTTCTATGGCAATTAAATAGCGACGTATCATTATCTTTTCTCTGATCGGGAAGAGTGGAGTTGGGATAAACCTCAGTTTCCTGTTTTAGAATTGAGAGTTGCATCCAAAAAGATGCTTTACCTACATCTGGAATTAAATTTGTTCTTTTTGCCAGTTAAAAAATCAGTAATTCGAGAAGAACTGCAGGCTTATGCCCGTGGGTGTTGGGGACTATTACCTGCCTTTTGCCACTGTCCATCTGACGTTCACAAGAAGGCCCAAGCTTTGACTACACTTTTGATTCCTTTTTTAAAGGAGGACTCCTTTATGCTCGAGTATATTTCTGCAGCTTTACAGGTTCAGTCCAGAGTCTCGAATTTCTTATATCGTTCTACTTCAGGTCTTCTTGAATGACCATGCCTTGTTTGGATTTAAGTAATCAGTTGTGTCTTCTCTCATAGGAACTGGTGAATAAGAATAAAAATGTGCTTGCATCTGATAACTTATCTGAAGAGCTTATAGTTCACCAGACGGAGAACAAAAATCTTGATTTGGCATTGGAGTTCAAACGCAGATGCTCTTACTCAAAGAAGTCTGCTAGCAAAAATATTAAGGCTTTGGCATCGTGCTCTGAGGAATGGCTCCAGGCTTTAGTAAACGTCTTTTTTGAATCATCTCCTGCAAAGTACCAGCAGTTCAAGGTATACATCGTATTTTAGTTTGGCACAATATAATGCTGTGCTCTTCTGCTTGTCCTTGTTGCTAATCTTTATTTCCATTTTATTAGCTGCAAGAAAATCTAATGTCGTTGATTTAATATAAACTCAAGGTTGGTTTAATACATTATAAAAGTGGGAAGTTGATTTACCAAGAGCATTGGTATAAATTAGGCAAAAAGTTGTCAGACACCAGATTTTCCTGGTTAATCAAGGGTACATAAGTTGATTTAACCTATAAATTTGAGTAAGCTCTCCAGGTTATGTTCGTTGTCATGCTTCAAGTAGAATTTGTGGACAAGATTCAAAGCATCTTCTCTGCTGTCAAGTGTTGACATTTCTCTCTCTCTCTCTCTCTTTTATCTTTCCTCGGTGGAGGTTTACATTGGACTTGTGTGTGGTCCATCAGGACTTTAGCTTGCTCCCAAGCGAACTCGTTAGTTGGTTGAGATGACTGATATCTCCTAGGTGGAATTTTGAGAACGTTTTCTGTAATTCTTAGTTTATCTTTTAATGGCCTAGATACTTCAGTTGTCTTAACTTTTTTGAAAAACATACTTCTCAGGAAGCAATAGAGTGCTTGACATCCATCACTGATTCTTCGTTAACCCAAAGAATCTTTACCTCTTCAATGGAGAGAGCCGGGATTACAAATGATATTGGTGAATACAGGAAGCTTGGACCTCATTCAACAGACAACAAAGAAAATAACTCCACTCTTCTTGAGGAAGTAGCTAAGAGGTAATAGCTGTTCAACTTCACTTTTTCTTTATTTTCCATGGATTGTGCTCCTACTCTGAATCCATAATGACATATGCTGCATGAGCAATGGCTATTGACATAATGTCATTTTAAATGGAACCATAACCTTTTGCTGAATATTGGTAAAGGTGCATGATCTTGGAGTTGGGATCGTGCTTCATTGAAGGATCTAACGAGGATCTCATTGAAGTCCTCTTTGGTATCGCTAGGGATGTTTTGGAGGTAAGTTAGTCTCGAATGGCTGCAGATGGTGTAATTTCTGTCGTAACCTTACCTCATAATAATGTTAGTTTTGTGTTTTTAGGCTTCTCATGGAGCTGGTCATCATGAAGCATATCACATTCTAAGTAAAATATTAGAGGTCTGTTGGCTATTGGAATTTGTTCTTTCCTTTGTTTTGTGGTATAAATTATAATTGCCTGGTTGACTCGAGCTTATGTTGTTTTGGCAGAAACATTCCTGGTTCCGCTCTTCACATCTTGAGCAGCTGATGGGTTTATTCGCTTCTGTGAAGCCTCCAACTGATACAAAATCACTTACGAGTCGATTTGCCTGCTACAAAACCTTGTTGATTGATGCAATTCAGGTAGGTAATCCACTATGGCCATTCATTCTTTGAACAATTTGTTCAACAAGTAACTCGTCTATGATCCTATATGCTATTTGCAGGGTAATATGGATGAGGAAAACACAGAGGCCTTTCTCATTCTTAATGAGATTATTCTCGCATTAAAGGATGTAAGACCTTCATGGTTAAGCGAAATATTCAGCACTAATAAGATGTTACTTCTTGATAAGCTAAATAACATTATTAATGCAGTCCACAGAAGAAGGTAGAAAGACAGCATATGATGCCCTTATCGGTGTGTGTTCTAGCTTGAGGGACTCTTCATCTGCTAAGTCGGACGAATCTTATAAGAAGTTTGTTGATATGGTTAGTAAATAAATGTCTTTGCAACTATTATGTTCTTGCATTTGTATGTTAAGTTGTTTACTGGCATCAAATATGGATGTCGTCGGAAATTCTTGGAAGCAGTTAGATTGAGTCGATGCGTTGGTGAAAATGCAATAGATAGATAGGGAAATAGACACTATATTTTCTATTTCAACAAACAAAATCTATTCCCGTTGATGATGCTTTTCATAATCATAATGTTTCCTTATGATACTTTTTTGTCTAAAAACACAAGTATGTATTGCATTTTGTCAGTGCCACTTGTGGAGAGACATTTCTACTTGAGCGGAATGGTTTGTCTTAATTTTGCCATGTTTTTTTCCCGTGGGCATAATGTTTTTTCTAAATAATCCGCATAATTATGGCTGCCTATAATTTCTTTAATTTATGTTTCTGAGGTTGAAGAGATACTGAAATATGCAGATTATAGCTTACCTTTCTGGTTCATCGCCGCATATAAAAAGTGGAGCAGTCTCTGCACTTTCCGTTCTGGTTTATAGTGATGCCAATATCTGTCTCTCAGTCCCTGATCTTGTCCCTTCCGTTCTGACATTGCTGCAGAGCAAAGATGTCGAGGTTACAAAAGTAAGCATGCCTTGCCCACGTCAAGTTAGATGCTATTATATTGTTTGATGCTAATGAGCTTCCCATTTTGTCTTTTGTAGGCTGTTCTGGGATTTGTTAAAGTATTTGTATCTAGTATTAAAGCAAAGGACCTGCATAATTTACTCTCAGACATCGTCAACGGAGTGCTACCTTGGTCATCTGTGTCGCGCCATCATTTTAAATCAAAGGTTTGTGACGATTCTTTGGTTGGACGTCAAACTAGTTATGTATTTATTAAGCATGACAGCATATAATCTTGCTCAAAATATGCTTTACTTTCTCTGAGTTCTAGCACATGATCTTGCCCCGTGAAGTTGATACAATCTGCCTTATTGGCGGTATACGCAAACCATAATTTGATGCCCCATCACTTTTAGCTGCAAAGTCGTCTCACCGATTGAAATACAACAGCGTGCTTTTTTTTCTGCAATTTACTTATTTGCGTCTTGTAGCAGTTTCTTCCTGCCGTGTGGAAAGTATCGAAGAGGTAGAACTTGGTGAGAAACACCCCCTTTATTGAATTCGCATCATGTTTTTTTTTGGACAAGAAAACTAATCGACTGCCTTCAGATATGCTGAATAGAACTTGCATTATGGGACTTGCAAGTGAATTTATTTCTTAATAGTTTGTAAGACGGTTTGTGTCGGTTCAGACCCCTTAGGGATTGAACTAGGATTTAGTTGACATCCCTGTCGGTATCTGTTCCCGTCTTTCTACTTAAATAATATGTTTATATACGTTTGAAAGATGTGTTATCTATCCCTTTTTTTGGATAAATCAGTGTTTCTGTGTCATCTTAAAGGTCACGGTCATCGTGGAGATCTTGATGAGGAAGTGTGGAGTTGCCGCAGTTAAGTCGGTTGCATCTGAGAAGTACAAAAATTTCCTCAAGACAGTCTCAGAGGTATGTTTCTCATTTTCGACGTGTGGCGAATGTCTAGTCGAAACATTCAGTTTATATGGATCTTGCGGCAAGTGCTTTTAATTTTTGGTGAGACCGACAAGTATGACTGCACGCGCACTTGCTTCCGTTTATATGGATCTTACGTAATGAAAATATAGCGCCTGAACTATGATATCAAGTGTACCTTTCATCCTATTGAGATCCCATATTATGTTCCGACTGTTTCCGTTCGCTGGTTTGTTTTGCTACAGAATCGTCATGGCAAGTCGAGCTTTAAAGAAGATGGCACCGGTGAGATGGAATCAACTCCTTCGGATTCAAGGTACATGATCTTTATGCTTCTCTCGGATACTTCACGGAGAAGAAATTTGATTTGAACTGTTATCTCGTTATAGGCAACGTAAAAGGAAGGATAGAGAATCTAGTGATACACTCGAGGAAAAAGATTCCGGTGGACCTAACCGAAGGAAGAAGAGAAAGGAGGAAGGTGTCATGGGAGGTAAAACAAGGAAACGAGAGATGAAAAGGAAGAACAACACAACCGATGAACCTCAGTTCTCTTCGGGCAGCAGTGCTGGTAGGCAAAGAAAGAGAGAATTTGGTCATCGCAAACAGGAAGGTGATAAAGCACCACCGCAGAAGAGAGATAACGGAGGCAGACTAAAGAGGGGCTTCCCCGGAAAGGGAAAGATCGACAGGCAAAAAAAGCCAGCTGCTGGTGTACGAGGTTCTGGTGCTAATAAACGACAGAAAACCAACAAAAACAGCTAGCAAACATACTGATCTAGAACACGAAACAGTTTACAAGATCCCTCGGATAGAGGATGGAAGAACTTTGAGGCGATGAAATATCAAACTAGATTGAAATGACTCATGCTGCTTCATCGAAGATGGATTCTTGGCATTACAACGGTTGCTGCTGTTGCCGGAAGATATCAACAATGTGTCGATGCACAGATCATACTATATATGGTGCAATTCGGCGTGTATAATCTCTTCCTTCTGCTCTGGAACTTAATGCCAATCAAGTTTTGTTGTATTTTGGTCACAGTTTAGTTTCAATTTTGTACTTTGATTATAAGATGGCAATCTTATATGCACCTGTATCTCCCAGTTGTTGTTGGGAACATGGACATATACTTTTAGAACAGTGAACAAGTAAAAATGGACGAAGAAAATATTACTATTTAATGATCGTTTTCTTTTTTTGATTCTTCATTTGGTGTCTGATACCCTTATTGCAGCCAGACTTAATATGGATTCACGCTTTGCAGAACTCATTTTTAGAGGCGGACCAGACCATCACTCCCAATATGATTTTTCTATTTCGAGGGATCGAACTCGAGAATTCTAGCAACTTAATAGGAGTGATAGTTATTTCCTTCACTTTTCCTTTTTGTTAACTTTTATTTGTCACTTTTAACATATCAAAGAAAACAGTAATCACTTTTTTCTTGTCTAAAGAATACAAAGTACCAAATGATATAATGATCACATATTAGTCAAAGTAACATTCGATATAATATCACAAATAATATATTGTGAGTATAATGTATACGTAAATCTTATCCCTATTGAGGCTATTCTTAATAGACCTTGATTAATCTCAAATTAGAACAATACAAAATACTGAATATTAGTCAAGTTAACTCTCGAAAGATTGATAGATCTTTACTGAATATTAGTCAAATTAACTCTCGAAAGATCGACAGACCTAGATTAGTCTCAAATTAAAATAATACGAAATACTGAATATTAGTCAAATTAACTCTCGAAAGATCAATAGACCTTGCTTAGTCTCAAATTAAAATAATACAAAATACTGAATATTAATTAAATTAACTAATATTCAAATTAACTCTCGAAAGATCAATAGACCTTGCTTAGTCTCAAATTAAAATAATACAAAATACTGAATATTAATTAAATTAACTCTCGAAAGATCATAGACCTTGATTAATCTCAAATTAAAACAATGCAAAATACTCAATATTAATCAAACTAACTCTCGAAAGATCGATAGATTTTGATTAGTCTCAAACTAAAACAATACAAAATATTGAATATTAGTCAAATTAACTCTTGAAAGATCGAATAGACCTTGATTTGTCTCAAATTAAAACAATACAAAATACTGAATATTAGTCAACTCAACGCTCGAAAAATTAACCAAAATAATACAAAATAATGAATATTAGTCAACTTAACTCTTGAAAAATCGACAGATATTGATTAGTCTCAAATTAGTCAAACTGAATCTCGAAAAATCTAACGAGTAAAAGTGAAGGGAGTATAAATAGTGTTGAAACTGATACTTTACACGAAGACACCAAAGGTTTATCTTCAAAACAACACAAGAATTTCCATGGCTTCCACCATACAAAGCTCCACATTCAAACCCCATTTCATTACACTCATCTTAAACCAACAAAAACCCAACAACAAGAACAACAAAAGCAAGAAAACTACAACCTTTGACAAGAAAAGACAAGCTTCAGTTGACTATGACAAAGGGACACACAAACTAACTGTAAAAATCAATGGATTCCGCAAATCTGATTTGCCTAAACACCAACGTTTACGTGTCGAAAACGATAGGTTTCAGAAAGATTGGGCTGTTTCTGAGGTTGTGGAAAAGATTATGAAGATGAATTGTTGGGAGGAGGATGTTGAAGGTGTTTTGAATTGTTGGGTTGGTCGTTTTTCAAGAAAGAACTTCCCCATTCTTATAAAGGTGAGAATTTTTATTCGGTTTTGACTTGACACAGAGTTTAACAAAGTATATAAATTAAAAGATATGTAGAATGTATATGAATGTCGTTTAGTTTTGTGGTCTTAAACATGTGACGTGGAAAGTGGCTTTCTTGCTTATAAAGGTGAGACCTTTTCTCGATTTTGACTTGATACGGAGTTTAAGAAGGTATTTAAATTGAAGATATGTAGAGTGTATTAAAGTGTTTTAATCTTGTTGTCTTAAAAATGTGACGTGGAGAGTGTCTTTCTTGCTTATTTTCTTGTGTTCGGTATTTGCTTATAAAGGTGAGACCTTTTCTCGGTTTTGATTTGGCACGGAGTTTAAGAAAGTATTTAAATTGAGTGTGTGTAGAATGTATCGAAATGTAGTTTAATCTTGTTGTCTTAAACACGTGATTTATTTGTTTGTCTGGTTTTGATTTGTCACGGAGTTTAAGAAAGTATAGATTGTACCTGAATATCGTTTAATCTTGTGGTCTTAATCATGTGATGTGGAAAGTGATTTTTTGTTTAAAGATGCTTACTTTAAAGATACTTCTGTCGTTTCAATTTGTTTGTCTAGTTTTGACTTGACGTGGAATTCAAGAAAGTAGTAGTATGTAGAGTGTACCTAGATGTCGTTAAATCTTGTGGTTTTAAACACGTGACGTGGAAAGTGGCTTTCTTGCTTATTTTCTTGTGTTCTTTATAAAGGTGAGATCTTTTTTTGAAAAGATACTGTCGTCATTTCAATTTGTTTGTCTAGTTTTGATTTGACACGGAGTTTAATAAAGTAGTAGTTTTAACTTTTATGTTGAAGACATGTAGAATGTACCTAAATGTCGTTTAATCTTGTGATTTTAAACATGTGACGTGGAAAGTGCCTTTCTTATTTTCTTGTGTTCTGTATAAAGGTGAGATCTTTTTTCGAAAAAATATTGCTGTAGTTTCAATTTGTTTGTCTGGTTTAGATTTGACACCGAGTTTAAGAAAGTAGTATTTTTATATTAAGGATATGTAGAATGTAGCTTAATGTCGTTTAATCTTGTTGTCTTAAACAAGTGAGGTGAAAAGTGTCTTTCTTGCTTATTTTCTGTATTCTTTATAAAGGTGAGATCTTTTTTCAAAAAGATACTTATGTCGTTTCAATTATTTTGTCTGGTTTTGATTTGACACGGAGTTTAAGAAAGTAGTAGTTTTATATTAAGGATATGTAGAATGTACCTGAATGTTGTTTAATCTTGTGGTCTTAAACATGTGAGGCGGAAAGTGTCTTTCTTGATTATTTTCTTGTGTTCGGTACATAAGCAAAAAGTGTTTTCCTTAAAGCATTTGTATATAATCTAGAAAACACCTATTACACTCTCCCTAAACCAACAAAAACCCAACAACAACAACAACAAAGCTACTACTACTTTTGACAAGAAAAAACAAGCTTTTGTTGACTATGACAAAGGAACACACAAAGTAACTGTAAAAATTGTAAAAATGTCATCTTGCTATATGTAAATTTCAGGTTGTGTGACCTTTTGGCAACTAGAGTTTTCTGATGGTGCTGTTTGGAAAAGAATACTTCTTTGTACAATCATAATGAAGGAGTAGGCTCATTGAAAGTTTAATATTTTCTTTGTTATATTGTGATGTAGGAAATAACTCAAATGGGTTCGATTGAACATAGCGTCCATGTTTTCAATTGGATGAAGAATCAGAAGAATTATTGTGCAAGAAGTGATATCTACAGCATGATGATCAGGTTACACGCTAGACATAATCGGGTTGATCAGGCACGTGGCTTGTTTTTTGAGATGCAAAAGTGGAGGTACTCTCGTTCCACTTTCGACAATTCTTTCTGATATTTGTTGAGTTCACTAAATTTGTTGCACTCTTATTAATTTGATTTACACCAATTTGTACTTGCTAATCATTGTGTCAAAACTTCTTTTATTGCTATCACGTATGTCAGATTCATTGCATGTCCTTTATTTTGTTTTTTGGGTTATATATGTTCACGATGCCTATTATTTTGGTAGGTGCCAACCTAATGTTGAGACCTACAATGCCCTTATCAGTGCACATGGTAGAGCTGGTCAATGGCGTTGGGCAAAGAATATCATGGAAGACATGCTCCGTTCTTCTGTGTGTATTTACTCCTCTTTATTACGATATCTGTGCGTATTGATGTGAGTTTTACCTTTTATTCTTTTTCAGTTTGTTTCGACATCTGGATAACACTAAACTCTTCACGTGTTCAGATTTATTGGTTGCTTTAACAAGGCTTTCCTTGAAACAATGTTCCTTTTCCATGTTTTAGCTTTTCTGATATCCCCTTAACTTGCTCCAACTTGATTTCCACATAAGCTCATCTGAATTTCGGTTGAACTTTCTGGCTTTGATTGTTGTTTCAGCTTTCATGAATGTAGAGTGATTGGGAGAGCTAGCGTTGCTAATAATTTGTGGAATATTCATATATTTGATTAATATTTTCCCTTTCTTTTTTTGTGGAGGGGTTGGTAGGGCGTTGGGTTTAATGGATTCATATTGGGATCTCATTTTTTGTTGTTTTGGATCTCTTTGCCTTGTGTGCTTATGTTCTTATGTGACATTTATCTGAAGAAATTTGCTTGTGGAATTGCTGCAGATTCCACCAAATCGATCGACGTACAACAACTTGATCAATGCATGTGGATCTAGCGGAAATTGGAGAGAGGCTCTTAAGGTTTGCAAGGAAATGACTGAAAACGGAGTTGGACCTGACCTGGTTACTCATAATATTGTGTTATCTGCCTATAAAAATGGTTCCGAATACTCGAAAGCCCTTTCCTATTTTGAACTAATGAAGGGAACTAAAGTCCGTCCTGACACTACGACCCTTAATATTGTGATAAACTGTCTTGTAAAGCTTGGACAATATGAGAAAGCTGTTGAGATATTTAACTCAATGAGAGAGAAAAGAGCTGAGTGTGTTCCTGACATAGTCACGTTTACCACTATCATGCACATGTATTCTGTTTCCGGTCAGATCAAAAACTGCGAGGCTGTTTTTAACACAATGCTTGCAGAAGGTCTGAAACCAAATATTGTTTCGTATAATACCTTAGTAGGTGCTTATGCTTCACATGGGATGGCTCAGGAAGCTCTGTCGATCTTTGATAAGATGAAAAGTAATGGCATCCGCCCTGATGTTGTGTCTTATACCTCTTTGCTCAATGCTTATGGGAGATCGGAACAGCCTGAAAAGGCCACGGAAACATTTGAACGGATGAAAAGGAACAATTTGAAACCAAGTTTGGTTAGTTATAATGTACTGATTGATGCTTATGGATCTAATGGTCGTCTGGACAAGGCTGTCGAACTGCTGCGTGAAATGGAACATGATGGCTTACAGCCCAATGTTGTTACCATTTCTACCTTATTGGCTGCAAGTGGCCGTTGTTGTCAGAAAGTGAACATTGATTCCATCCTAACGGCTGCCAAAATGCGTGGAATTGAGTTGAATACAGTCGCCTATAACTCCGCTCTTGGGAGTTACCTGAACGTTGGTGAATATGAAAAGGCTTTGACCCTATACAAGTCGATGAGGAAAAAGAAAGTTATGCCTGATTCTGTAACATATAATGTGTTGATAAGTGGTTGCTGTAGAATGTCAAATTATTCAGAGGCACTCGAATTTCTTGATGAGATGATAGATCTGAAGATTCCTTTGACGAAGGAGGTGTGTTCCTCGGCGATATGCGCTTACACTAAGCAGGCAAGTACTTCAACACAACTTTTCTTCCGAGTACAAAACAAAAACTGACCAGGCTTTCTACCTCATTCGCAGGGTCAACTTGACAAGGCAGAATCTATGTTTTCGATGATGAAAATGGAAGGTTTTCAGGCTGATGTCGTTGCGTATACAACAATGCTTAATGCATATAGCGTTGGAGGTAGTTTGTCCTCTAGGTTGTACATTCCATAGGGATTTGTTGACTGCATGAACTGACCTCGATATAACTAGGAACAATTTCATCTTGCAGAGAACTGGGAGAAAGCTTTTGCGGTATTTCAAGAAATGGAATTGAATGGCGTTCTCCCTGATTCTATTGCTTGTTCAGCTCTCATGAGGTCTTTTAATAGAGGATGCCAACCTGACAACGTTTTGCTTGTAGCGGATTTTATGAAGGAGAGAAATATCCCTTTCACTGAGGCTGTTTTATTTGAATTGGTCTCAGCCAGCAGCATGTAAGTCTGCAGCCACCGCATAGAGCTCTTTTCTTTTCAGACTGCCATTTTCCTAATTAATTTCTAGGCTATACATGTAGTTATTGTCCATGCTCAACAATAACAACAACATACTCAGTGTGGGATCACAAATATATATGCCTTATTTTAGACCACAAGTTTTTAAAGTCTTTCTTAAACTCCGTGCCTAGTCAAAGTGCATCACATAATTATTGTCCGAGCCTAGTGTCTCCAATCTAAGTTGCTCGGACTCTTCAAAAATGTCTACAGGGGCTTGTCGGATCCTCCAAAAGTAGTGTATTTCTGAAGGATCCGATATGGGTGCGGCAACATTTTTGGAGAGTCCGAGCAACTTAGTCTCCAATTATAGACTATATTCGGGTGTGGCTTACTCACTAATGATACCGCTAACACTTTTTTTTGAAGATTACGAAATTGGAGGATGATTACAGAAATTATTACAACAATGGAGGCTTCGCTCCCTTTTGTGTCTGTTGGAACTCTAAACCAGCTTCTGCATAGTATTGGCAAATCCGGAAAGACTGGAACCATGATAAAAGTAAGTGTGAAATTCTCGGTAACTTCACTTCAGTTTAAATGCATGCGGTAACGTCAAGCCTTATACTTTAACCTGCATTTTATGGCAATATCTGACACATTTCTTCCGATTTTCCTCACTCATGCAGTTTTTCTATAAAGTAGTCACGTCAGGTGCAGAAGTTAACTTAACGACCTATTCGGTTCTGCTGAAAAATCTTTTGGCTGCTGGAAATTGGAGGAAATATATTGAGGTAGTACCTTTATAACTTGTGGTAAATATTTTTGTTGATCTGTTAAGACAAACGATCCATTTGTAGTGGCCCTTTGCTCTCTCTTTTTGGATAACTCGTAGGGGCTCGTAAATCTAAATCTTCAAATATGGTAGCACCAGTCTTTATAGGAAAAGACTGCTCGAAACAAACACATCTCTCAGAAGTCCATTAATGTGTATAGTTGTGTGGCTTCTGTCAGCACGACTCTACTTTTGGTACCAGAAAAAGGGCCGCTGGTGCACTATATTTGTGCTATCCACGGGGTCAAGGGAAGTTCCTAACCACAAGATTCTATTGTACGCAGCCTTACCCTATATTTCAGCAAGAGGCTGTTTAGCTCGAACCTGTGACCTCCTGGTCACATGGTATCAACTTTACCAGTTACGCCAAGGCTCCCCGTCACTCTACTTTTTTTGCTTTGCTACTATCCATCTTCTCTCTTGCTCCGCACCTTATTGACTTGAAAACTCTCGTGCTTCATCTTTGCTAACATTGATCGGCAAGCCGGTTTGGTGAACTTCTGGTGCAGGTGTTGGAGTGGATGGGTGATGGAGGACTTCAGCCATCAAGTAATATGTATGACGATATACTCTTCTTTGCTCAACGTAGTGGAGGAACCGGAAATGCTGCTGTTATAAAACAAAGAATTGGTAAGCTTTGTCTGTAGCACATCTCTCGGAACATAAAATATGATATCGATATATTCATTTTTTCATTCGACAGAATCCTTAAGAAAGAAATCAGGACACGAAACAACAAACGAGCTGCTTGTGAGATAATTGTTGCCATCCTACCAATACCTTGAGCTGCTCGGGCAAATCTGTTGACGCGTTTCAGTCAGTTCCTTCATTGGATCGAGCAAATGCAAGCAAACCATTTGAATTTGCTGATTTGGTTAATCTGATGGAAAGTGATCATGATTTTCGCAGTAGTCTTCATTTCTGTCACTTGCCGTTGAACTCGTACATGCAAGCTTACAGTCCTTCGTCGACTAGTTACAACACGATACAGTCGATGAACCAATTCGCAGGGCAAATATTGTCGATGAAGCAAGCAGCTAACACAGCAGCCTCTCAGCAGCATTAGACACCAGTGATTGAAAGTCGTTGACAGCCTCAATATTTTACTTGCTTATGTTGTCTTTCAAGGTTTCTTCAACTGCCTGGATAAGCCTGTAAATTCAGCTAATGCTAGAGATAAAAGGGCAGCCCGGTACACTAAGCTCTCGCTACGCGTAGGGCCCGGGGAAGGGCCCAACCACAAAGGAATCTTTTATGTAAAGTCTAAAGACATAAATATGTTTAATGTTTATGATGAAAGATTCAATTTTTCATATTGCTTGATGTAAAACCAAGCTACTCAAATGCTTGCCATCTTTATTATTAGGGAAAAGACATAAGTACCCTTGGGTTCGGAGAAGGGCCACATAACAAGAGCGTGACGTAGACAATTTATCCTGATGTAAGCATTAACGATCGCTTTCACGATTCGAATTCGTGACCTATAGTTCACTGAAACAGTTTTACACTTGGTGTGATGTGGAAGATTGTTCTAATGCAAGCATTAGTGCAGCTTTTACGGTTTGAACCTGTTAACTATAAGTCACACGAAGATAATTTTACCCTTGGTGTAATATTGACAGTCTGTACTAATGTAAATATCAGTAGTTGATTCTATGGTTTGAACTCGTGGCGTATAAGTGACACACAAACAACTTTATCATTACGCCAAGGCTCTGCTTCCCATAAATAGTACAGCAACATATCCAGTACTGTATTTTCACGTAGTGGGGTCTGGGGAGGGTAAAATGTATGCAGTCCATACCAGTATCTCCGAAGAAGTAGAGATGTTGTTTTCGATAGATACCGGCTCAAGACAAAAGATAGTAAACAAAGTTGTAATAAAACATGAAACAAGATGAAATAACAGATATAAGACACTCACAAAGTAGTACTATACACTATCAAATCGAGACCACACACCTCAACCAAACACTCAACCTATGTGCAAAGCCCTACGACCACTAGCACTCAGCAACCTTCCCATAAATAGTGGTAGAACAAATACTTGGTTCGGAGAAAGGCTACATAACAACTGCTTTCACGATTCAAATTCGTAACCTATAGTTTGGTGAAACAACTTTACCCTTGGTGTGATGCATACAATTTGTCCTAATGCAAACATTAGTGAATGCTTTTACGGTTCAAACCTGTTACCTATAAGTCACGCGAAGACAACTTTATCCTTGATGTAGTATCAACAATCTGTACTAATGCAAATATTACTGGTTGATTCTACGGTTCAAACTCGTGGCCTATAAGTGACACCTAGTGGGTGGTTGGAATTTCAAACATCAATATTATAAATTCCAATGGGGCCCACAAACCATTAGATTAACCTAAACGTTGTTGGACATATACTAGGTTCCATTTGCAATCAAACAACTTAAATTGAACACAATTTCCCAAATAAATTAGTACTAACAATAAATGAAAACAATATGTGATTTGATGTGATTGCTACCTTTCTTTACACACAATTATTAACTTCTTGCTTAGAAGTTTCAACTAATAATACACTTATCATAAAAGCAATGGCTAAAATTTGCTTACATCCAACTTTTTTTCATTGCAACTCT
>NC_061115.1:967421-996225 GCF_002878395.1 Capsicum annuum | reverse complement strand
TTACTCTCATTGCAACTCTAAGAAAAACCCTAATAACGACGCCTCGATTCCAACTAAACTAGAGTCATTTCCACTAATTGCAATTCTAAGAAAAACCCTAATAACAACGCCTCGATTCCAAGTAAATTAGAGCCAATTACGTGTGTTTTTACTGTCAAGTTGTTTAATTTATTAGTCCATCAAATACTAACGTACTTATGATTAACATACTAATCATAATACTAAATTAAGTACTAATTGACTAGATGAAAGCAATTGATTATTAATTAATGATATTGCTAACATTAATATAATCATATACATATAATATTTGCAAATTGGTTGGCCACTTGATTAAAAAATTATTATCATTCCTTTGTCACTTTCCTAGCTATAACATATGATTTGCATTAATCCTAGTTTATTGGGAGGATTAATTAATTCTATCATAATCTTAGCCTCCAAAAGAGGACCAATAGAAGATTATATTAAGATGTTATTATCAATAAAAAGAAGGTTAAATTTTAATCGACATACTTATCTGATATCTGCGAAGTATCACGTATGATGTAATTATTAATGTCATACGAAACTACATTCTTTAAAAAGGTTGTTACTTGGCTGTCTTGAAAGCCTCAAAAGTTTTGGTTTCATTACTATCGATTCATCGAATTGCTCATGTATTTATAGAAAATTCGACAAGTTACGTAACTTCGATCTCTTTAGGTGAAACTGATCTAAACAACTAATAAAGCTGATTGGTACATCACTATTATAATTAAATTTTGATCGAAAATTTCTGAATGAGGTCGATCAGAAATTTCTTATTTCTATTGAAAAATATTCGATGAGTCAAATTTTGACGAGAAAAAAAATAAAAAAAAATAGACAAAGCATGTGACAATATAGGAACTTTTAATAATTGTAAATATTATTTGACAATTCTTAAAACAATAAATTGATTGTGACATCCAAAAGCAGCCATAGATTAGGTTGGTTTCTTCCCACTTTCCTTATTTTGGATTATTATTTTGTCATTTTACAAAAAAAAATTTTAATGTATGTATAATTTCTATATTTTTTTCGAAGTAAAGGTAAGATTTATGTACATTTTATTTATTCAGATATAAAATTACAATGAATGTGTTATTGCGACATCATTGTTATTCATTTTATTGTAGGAAAAAAAGTTCGAAATATAACTAAACTTTGACGAAATTTGCTGTAACACGCCCTAATTATGCTGGGGTTCTGTGACCCCCTCGACTATTTATTACCATATTTTTTAGGTATATATTTATCCAGCTAGACCACTGCGTGAATACACGCGCTCAACGCGCAATGATTTGAAAAGGTCTAACTGGGAAAATATGTGCCTCAAAAATACGGTAATAAATAGTCGAGGAGGGTCACAAGAGCCTGCATAATTGAGACGTATTACAATATATTTCGCCAAAATTTAGATATATTTCTGAATCTTTTTCCTTTATTTTATATCGTGATTGGTGAGACCTGAAATAATAATATAAATATTTAATTGTCAAAGAAACATACATATATAAAAGGTAAAGTAGTATTTTGTTTGAATTTTAGACTTAGAATAAATATTTATTAATTTTAGGGGAAAAGTCAAGTATGTTGACATTAACTAAAAATAAGATATCCTAATATTCTATATCTAACCACCATCATTTTTTTTTTCATTATAATAGTCAATATTAATTTTGAAATTTGATTAATTTAAATTCATAACGAATCATTTTATTTTAAAAATTAAAGCACTTTTTTTTCAAAATAAATATATTTATATGATTTAAATTTAAAATCTTTGAATAAAAAATGGCATACTATTTAACAACGCGTTATAATCTTCAACCACCTACCTAAATTGTTGAAAATAAATAAAATAATGAAAAACTAAACATGTTTGTTATTTATTTATTTATTTATTTATTTATTTAGCTTTTGTCATTTTATAGAACAATATATTTTAGTGCGTTAGTTGAGAAAATGACAAAATTGGTCCCTTATGTTTGAAGTTGTATTCAAAATAGTCCCTCAAGTATGCAGTATACACTAAACAATTTTAATTTTTTAAGTTTCGAAAAGTTAATACGTCTATCAGGAATCACAAGAAAAAAAATTAGCGTGAACTCACATTTGGAGGTAGCGTTTTTATAATTTATATTATTTTTATTTATTTTTAGAGTCTGATATAGCTTGTTAAATTGTAATTTCTGCTATTTCTTATATCTACTCTTTAGTGTCTAGTATAGTATTTGTATTATATGAGACTTGATTCGACTTTTTCTAACATTATAATCAACTTATTTTTCATTATTTCTGTCGAATTCATTCTGAATTCTTCATGGTAGATTCGATTTTTCATGAAGTTTTTTATCACACGCTGCAGCTATATTACGGACACGACAGAATACATAAACATGCCATTTAACTTGTCCTCACATGATATTTACGTCCTCTAACCTTGGGTATGTACAATTAGGCATAATACAAATCAATTGCCACTTGTACACACGTAGGACGTCACTGTGTGTGTGAAGTTTAAGCACCTCTCGTGCACACTCAAAGTTGGAGAGCATAAGTAACAATTCACGCAAAATTGAAGGGCACACCTATGTATTATGTATAACGGTGAAGTTTTAAATAAATATTTAGCAAAAGCTAGATATATTTATGTCAGAATGACGTAAACATACACCTTAACTTATCATATTTATATAAATTTCCACTCTTATAAAGTAATTACAAAAATTTTAACTAATTACGTACTTTTGTTGGATATATCGGGAGCTAATTATGTATCTCAATAGACAAAAATCAAAAGAATATATTGAGAGTTAATTATGTATCTTTACAAAGAAAAAAATATATCTTTGTTTGATGTAATACGTATCTCGATAGACTCAAGATCGAAAAAAAAAGATATTGAGAGCTAATTATGTATTTTTATAAAGGAAAAAAATGTATCTTCGTTGAATGTATAAGGAGCTAATTATGTATCTCGACAGATCTAATTTTTTTTTTTTTGAATAATTATGTAAAATATCAAAATTCATGTTGTTTGCCTATAATATTTAGCGGAGACTGAGTATATATAAATATTTTTTTTTACAAATTTACAGGGCCCAAAAGTCAGTGTATGCTAAAAGAGGGACCATTTTGAATTTATCATAAAAATGAGTGACCATTTTTGTCAATTTCCTGAGTGTTAGTTTGGGGAACTGATTTTCATTGACACAGTTAAAGAGAACTCAGTTCCAAAGTGATTCTTGTTCCTTTGCCCCAACCCCACCTCCACCTCCACCCCACCCCACCCACCACCCCAATGAACAAAAAGAAAGCTAACTGAACTTGGGTTTTATTCAATTTTTCTAAATTCTTGAATTTTGACAATCATGGAGAAGAAGGAGAAGGAAAAAAAAGAAATGAGGAATTCAAGAAGACAGCTAAAAGCTATGCTTAGGAAGAATTGGCTTCTCAAAATTAGACACCCTATTGTTACTTGTGCTGAGGTTAGCAGCTCATGCAAATTCATATACTTCAAAGAGTTTATAAAAATTTGGAAAAAATGAATAAAGATTGGATTTTTATCTGGATTAATGAAAAAAGATTCAATATTTTGTTGTGGGGTTTGCCTGAATTTTGCTATTTAATCATGGATCATTTGTTGACTAAAGTTCATATTTTTATCCAAGATTGTATTTTTGGAAGAACTGGCTTCACAATATTGGACATCCTTTTGTTACCTGTGCTGAGGTTAGCAGCTCATGCAAATTCATTTGCTTTATAAAAATTTGGAAAAAATGAAAAATGATTGGATTTTTATTTGGATTATGAAAAAAGATTCAATTTTTTGTTGTGGGGTTTGCTTGAATTTTGCTATATATTTTTGTCATGGATCATTTGTTGACTAAAGTTCATATTTTTATCTAAGATTCTATGTTTGGTGTTCGTGTCTTGTTGTTATTGAATGGAAGAATTGACTTCTTAAAATTAGACTCCCTTTTGTTACTTGTGATGAGGTTAGCAGCTCATGCAAATTCATATGCTTCAAAGAGTTTATTAAAATTTGGAAAATGAATAAAGATTGGATTTTTATTTGGATTATGAAAAAAGATTCAATTTTTATATTGTGAGGTTTGCTTGAAGTTTGATATATATTTTTGTCTTGGATCATTTGTTGACTAATGTTCATATTTTTATCCAAGATTGTAGTTTTGGTGTTCATGTCTTGTTGTTATTGAATGGAAGAATTGACTTCTTCCCTTTTGTTACTTGTGATGAGGTTAGCTCATGCAAATTCATATACTTCAATGAGTTTAAAATGAGGAAAGTTGATAAAAAAGATATTTTTTGTTTGTTATGATCAAGGAAAAAGAATCAAGTTTTTGTTGTGGGGTTTGCTTTAATTTGACTAAAGTTCATATTTTTAGCCAAGATTTTATATTTGGTGTTCATGTCTTATTGTTAGTTACTTAGTTTCTTTCATTTGGTGATCATCCTATTAATTCTTCTTTTGATGAAGGGAAAAAGAATCAATTTTTATTCTGTGGGGTTTGCTTGAGTTTTGCTATATTTTTTTATCATGGATCATTTGTTGCTTAAAGTTCATATTTTTATCCAAGATTCTGTATTTGTTGTTCATGTCTTGTTGTTACTTAGTTTCT
Organism: Capsicum annuum; assembly: GCF_002878395.1. Classification (NCBI taxonomy): domain Eukaryota; kingdom Viridiplantae; phylum Streptophyta; class Magnoliopsida; order Solanales; family Solanaceae; genus Capsicum; species Capsicum annuum. Next base: position 991,555 of record NC_061115.1, on the reverse strand, counting down.
CTCTATGATGGAGTGAGGAGATTATAGTTGCTTTATTTGGTGATGAGCGAGTCAATGTGAATGGTCGTATTGGACAATTAGAAAGTGTTGCACTATGTAATCTACTAATATGATTCAAACTCTGATAAACTACAGTATGGAAAAAGAAAAAAAAATGTTCAGACTTTATGTTTTTGGCTTCGACATTACTTTGGGGATGCAGGAGCCTGGTATTTCTGTAGAATCTGTTTCTTTCCCCTTCTTGTGATTATCCCTTCATTAGTTACTTGAAAGTTCTACTGTTTTAGCTACTGTTACTGCTTGAAAGAAAATGGCGCTTCAGTTCCAAATAAGTTGGGGTCAGCTATAACTTGTCTGGGACTGAGGGGTAGTTGTTATTTTTGTAATCAAATGCCCTTAAATTTTATGTTCCATTTTCCGTCAACTGAGGTTTCTTGAGATGTCATAGCTTTTTATTGCGAGAAGAGGGGCTAATGATTTCTTTGTAAAATAAATCTTCTAATTACAGATTTTACTCCCAACTCTCGTAATGCTGTTGTTGATTGCTGTGAGGAGTAAATCTGATATCCGCATCCACCCAGCTCAGCCGTATGTTTTCTCAACTTGCTTTTAACTACTCGTAAAAGATTTGTGTTCATGGCGTTTCTCTCTTTGTTTTCATAGTACTTGTTTCTTTTGGGAAGGCTGAAAATGAGGCAAGACTAAGTTTATTTAGGAAAGCATGAAGCTCTTTTTCCCTTCACAATTAGTTAAATGAAGCAACGTGATCTATTTTCTAGTGTTACACTTTCCATGTGACTCTATAATCATCGTGGGAGATTGAAGCGTGTCTGTTATATACTACTAGTTGTTGACAACGTCTTCTGTTTCGTCCATGCTGGTCCGCTGATACTTAACGTTTGTTAACCATATCCTGCTTAACAAAGCTTTCCTTTTTCAGTTGGTTCCCAGTACTTATGTCAAGATTCTTCTATCTGAAATCGGTAAACACGAAATCTGTAGGTATATCCGGAAAGGTTTAGGGATGTTTGTGGAAGTTGGAAAAGGTGATGCTTCTCCCCCTTTTAACCAAGTTCTGGAGCTACTATCGGCCAAGGAGGAGTATTTGGCATTTGCACCTAATACAGCTGAGACAAGGATGATGATCAACATTTTGTCTATAAAATTTCCCATACTGAGGGTAACTTCTGTGATTTACCTCTTACGGATATTTCTTCACTATATTTTTCTCTAAATTTTTAAATCAGGTCTTATTTTCAAATTATTAAGACGATGGCACCGATCACTTGACAGTTGATAAATCTGTAATGTGGAAAGGGCATAATAACTTCGAAATGGAGTTTATTCTTTTTTTATTATTATTATTTTTTACATTTTGTGCTCTGGTGTAAAAGCGTTTCATTGTATGTCCACTGGCTCTTTGGGAGTTTCTCGGTTATAATAAAAAGTGTTCCATTGCAAGTCAATGGTTCCGATACCTTGCTTTCCGGAGAAATTCATATGTAATATACTTTACCTTTATTTTGGTATCTTACCCCAAGTCAATTTCATTGTTCTATTTTGGCTGGTGGGCACGAGGTTAATTTCGTTTGGTTTATAAAGGGCCCGATGCAATGATAAATGCACTTGTATCTTGAAAGAGAGTGACTGATATCTGCTAGACGGGGATTAAAACTGATGCTGATCAGCATTTCGTTGGAAGCATGTTATGAATAACTCAACTTACTGTCTGGCCATCTTGTAGTTTGGTGAATGTCTTCTAGATTTTGTTTCAGATGATGCTTAGGATTTATTCTTTTGCAGCTAGTTACCAAAGTTTACGAAGATGAAGCAGAACTTGAATCATATCTCCGTTCGGATCTTTATGCTGCGTATGACCAAAATAAGTAAGTTATCTTTACACCTTTATTTTGGTATATCCTATATACGAAGATATGGTTTGGAAGTTGGTTGTGATGATTGTTTTTAGTGAGGTAGATAACTTTATTACTGTTTTGAAAAGCTCCTGTACACAAGCAGTACACAAAAAGAAGTTGGGAAACCTAGATCAAAATATTTTTCTTTACAGAAATCTTCTATGCAAATAGCAATCTCGGGGGTTCCCCGAAAAGAAAGTAGACTCGAGGCTATTCCTCAGATGTACAAAGTCATTTTTCTTATAACTGTGGTGTCCGAGACAGCTCACTTGCACCTCGACTAATTCCACGAGATACCTACTATCACCCACCTACTGAGGATAACTCTGTCCACCAAGGTTTGGACCACCAAGGTTTGGACATATGGGCAGAAATCACCTAGTATCATTGCCTCCGCTTGGATTTGAACCTGAGACCGCGTGGTTCTCAATCCACAAAGTTATTTTCAATTCCTTCCAACACTCTTCTATTTCTCCTTTCATACTACCCATAAGGCCTAAAGGGGCAAACTCCCATGGCCGTGGCCTTCTCTGCCTGCTTTTTTATGCCTAACTGTGCGACGGGGCTCTTACTATACCTGGTATGACCCATTGTATCCTGGACCAATCTCCAGACCCGATGCCACCTGACAAAGTGGGTGATATGATATAATAACTTAGGTTGGATATCTTAAAGAAGTCATATAGTTGAGACAGTTTATAGTATGTCATTGTTGCATGAACTGTTATATGGATTTTCCACCGTGTTTGAACATAAAAAAGTTTAATTCTTTAAAGTGAACTTACCTACTTGACTTTCCTCAGATTACGTTGTTCTGAAAATTTACATTGGCAGTTTATAATTTGAGATAGCAGATGGCTTTTTAAATATTAAGTTGCCTCTTCATTTAGTATATATATGTATCAATACTTTATGTTTCATACCTATCCTAAAAATAAAATAAAAAGAGACCTATCAAAACAATTTATGTTTACATAACTACAACATAGCCGCTGCTTCCGTGTAACCAATATTTTCGTTTTACGATCTTGCTGGATGTTGTTTTACATTTCATTGCTAAATGTGAAATTTAAGTTTTTGATACGTACTTGTATGATGGAAAATATTTTCTTTGGGAGGTTCCATGCGCCTTTCCTTATGATATTCCTTATGATATATTCATGTTACACTTTCATATTTAGACTAAAGGATAAAGTGCCAAGTTATCTTTCCTTTTTCTTGCTTTTTTTGTAGGAACCTTACAAACCCCAAAATCAAAGGAGCTGTAGTATTTCATGAGCAAGGGCCTAACTTATTTGATTATAGCATACGCCTAAACCATACATGGGCGTTCTCAGGATTTCCTGATATTAAAACCATAATGGACACAAACGGTCCGTTTCTGAATGACTTGGCCTTAGGCGTCAACAGCGTACCAATTTTGCAATATGGTCTCAGTGGATTTTTAACCGTAAGAGTTCGTTAACCTCTCTGCTACCTTTCGGATCCAATGGTTATGTTAGTCCTTTTAATTTATTTATGTTCACATTTTATTGTTAGTTCCATGTAATATTTGGCTTGAATTTTTTAACTGAAGTACCCAATCCACACCTAGAGGATGTATTGAAGACATAATAAATTAGTAAATATCTTGCGAGTTGGCGGAAAAGACTGATGTAACAAGATATGTGTTGTCTGCATTAAGATCTAACACTTGTCGTATTTATCCTCTTTGGCTGCTTAGTCTTTCGGATGAAGTGGAAAAACAGAGTTAAATATGATCGTATGCTTATATCGTCTACTTGACATATCCCGGTACAATTATGTTTCATGAAAATGACTAAAGATCTCAAAATCAATTGGCAGGTTGTAGCTTAGAATTTCACTTCCACCCCCAAATAGCCACATATAGTACAGTTTTTTTTGACATTTTCAATATCCTGCTTGTATTTCCTTATGGTCGTTACATAGTCACCATTGTTGGAATCGTCCGACTGCAAAAATATGAACTCGATTAAGATTACTAGCCACTAGGGTAAAGGAAGCTATATGAATTGGTTGAAGGTTGTTGGATGAGTTATCTTGTTTCTAGGTGCAGGCCACTTACAGTATGCTTGCATATTAATTCTTAAGTGAATGTCATATGCATTTTAGTTGGATGAGTTGTCTTGCTTGTGCAAGCTACTTACATGGTACTCTAGCTTACTGATTTTGAAGTGAGTGTCATATGCATGGACTCTAAGATAGCATGAAGGCGTTGATATGGAAGATATTTTTAATCTGTGGTATGATGGCCAAGTATTCGCGGTGTAACTTTGCATCATACATTAGGACAAGGTCGAAAGGAGACAAAACTTTGATGACAGTGGTACCTTTTTTGTGAAGTAGGAATTTGGTGTCTGCAAAATGTAATAGACGTGTTCAACGAAGTTGATAAGCTGATGTTGAGAATGACCACGTGTTTAAATTTTTTTTCTTTTTTTCTTTTCACAGCTCCAACAAATCATGGACTCATTCATAATATATGCTGCTCAAGAAATGATGACGAACTCGCTAGAGTTACCTAGCCACTCTCATGATTTAGATGCCCAACTCAAGATACCATGGACACAGTTTAGTCCTTCAGACATTAGACTTGCTCCATTTCCAACTCGTGAATACACCGATAATGAGTTCCAGTCCATTGTCAAGAAAGTCATGGGAGTGCTGTATGTGAATTCTATATATCTCTTCTTTTTGAGTTCATTTTGACTTTCTCCGCTTATATATGTTTTCCTGTGCTTTCATTCTCATGCTTTGATATATTGGTTTGTAGGTACTTGCTGGGGTTTCTTTATCCGATTTCTCGTCTAATAAGTTATTCTGTCTTAGAAAAGGTATAGCATATCTGAAAAAAAATTGCTCGTCTTTTTTCCCGAAAACTTGCTCTTCACTGTCTAACTTAATTGCAGTCGTGGAAGTATTTTTCCTAACATTTATTTTTGACATCTTTGATCTGTAGGAGCTCAAGATAAAAGAGGGCCTCTACATGATGGGTTTGAAAGACGAAATATTCCATCTCTCTTGGTTTATAACATATGCTATTCAGGTAAATATGCAACATTTGTGTCCCTTAAGACTAATTCCCCCAACATAAGAAAGACATAATTGCCGGTGCTCGCACACATACACCAAAACCAGAAGAGGTGGAAAAGTAAGAAAGAGAGAAGCTTTCTCCTGTTGTATGACTTTGTTTAGAGAAGCTTTCGTATTTACTTCTAAATCTTTTGCTAACAAAGGAAGATAAAACGAATTAGTTTCTTGGAAATTTTAGACATGGTGTCCCTCACTTCTACTGTTCGTGAATGAATTGGATCACTGCATTTCCTTTTTCTCCCTCTGATTTTAGCATCTGACATTTTTTTTTTTTCAAAACCCTTGTCATGCACCACATCATGTCTGAGTTATACTGCTTATCTATATTGTTTGGTTTACTGATCTTTCAAGACATAGTCACGTGTACTATGTGTTTAATATTCTGTTTCTTTGGCAGTTTGCTCTTTCGTCTGTGCTACTTACAGTATGCACCATGACCACACTGTTTCAATACAGTGATAAGACGTTGGTGTTTGTGTACTTCTTTTCCTTTGGCCTCAGTGGAATAATGCTCTCATTTATGATTTCCACATTCTTCACAAGAGCAAAAACCGCGGTAGCTGTTGGGACCCTTACTTTTCTCGGGGCATTCTTTCCCTATTATACTGTCAACGACGAAACAGTCTCCATGTTAGTCTTCATTCCATGTGATTTTGTAGTTACAGCGATATCTGCGGTGCATAAAACTCCTTGTTTATTTCTTATGTAGGATAGTAAAAGTGCTGGCTTCTTTCCTTTCACCTACGGCCTTTGCATTAGGATCCATCAATTTTGCTGACTATGAGCGTGCTTATGTTGGACTCCGGTGGAGTAACATGTGGCGTGTATGTTCTTTCAGATGTCTATCTTCTTTTCTTATTCATTTTCGGTACTTCACTGTCTTGCTTACTTATATTATGACTACAGGAATCTTCAGGAGTGTGTTTTTTGGTCTCTCTCCTGATGATGTTACTTGACAGTCTGTTATACTTTGCAGTTGGTCTGTATCTTGACAAGGTAACTCTTCTGGAATTTGTTAAATTTTTTAAAGAAAGATCGTCTCGATTCTTCTTTCTTCTCCCTCATCTCCCAAAAGTTCCCCAGTTCACTGTAGTTGCTGATTTTTCCTTTTTCGCTTTGGTTTTCTTAAAATTTCTTTTTAAATTTGAAACGGTCATTACAGCTTGCTAATGTTAGGTTCCTGTTGGTTTTACCTATTTTAGTCGTTTGGAGTGGGTAGTAGAGCGTTGTTTCGATAGTCTTTCTTCACTTGTAGTCGTACTGTTACTCAGGGTGTCCTTTGATGTCTTTTATTACCCGTTGTTTCTTGCACTTCGATTATCGTGTTATTTTGTTGTAGTTACGTTTCTTTTTTCAGTATGCTTTGACATGATCTCTGTAGTATTTGACATGACTTCTTTACTCCTGTTAATTCTTTTTCTTGAGCTGAGGATCTCTCGGAAATAGCCTCTCTATCTCTCAAGGAAGGGGTAAGGTCTGTGTACACTCTACCCTCCCTAGACCCGAATTGTGGGGATTACAGTGGATATGTTTGTTGTTGTAATCGTTTGGAGTGTTTTATGAAAGCTGCTAAAAGGTATCATTAAGAATGAGTTTGAGAAGTTTTACTTATCCAATCAGGTCCTCCACAAGGAGAACGGATTTTGTTACCCATTGCGTTCCCTTCTTCAGAAGTGCTTTGGAAGGAAGAAACCTACCGGAGATAATTATGCATCCACCTCGGAAGTCAAATTCACTGAGAATTTTGATGAAACGAGTAGTACTGATTTTATAAAAAATGTATCAAGTCCAAGACCAACTCTAGAATCAGTGAGCTTGGAGATGAAGCAGCAAGAATCCGATGGCAGGTAAACTTGCGTCATCTGGATTTCTAAGATTTTAGTGCATATATGCAATAGGTGTTTGTTTATCTTACAGTGATACTTTACAATATTTCCAGATGTATTCAGATCAGGAACCTGCGAAAGGTGTATGCGACAAACCGGGGAAACTGCTGTGCTGTTAATTCTTTACAACTAACTTTATACGAGAATCAGATTCTGGCACTTTTAGGTATTCATGATTGGTTGTGTCTTCCATTTTCGGCGACTTTAATGGAATATTAATCTCTAATTTACCTGAAAAAACTGGTTAATAGTCCTCAAAGACAAATGAAGGTTGAGAACAAGTTTTGCAGGACCAATGAATAGTTTAAATTTGTACAACTGGAATGAACTTCTGATTGTTATATCTCTTTTTCCTCTTGGTTTATATGATCACACAATGATGCCATTAGTAGAAAACCATGTACTTTTAGTGTCAAAAAAGAAAACCATGTACTTTTGTAAGGTTTTCTATTTTTTCTGAACTTATATACAGTTGCGTTTTCGCCCTTCTTTAATGAAATTTATCCAAAAAAAAAAAGGAGATCATGCAATGGTCTGTGAAATCTTTCGTCCGACTTTGTCAGAATGTGATCATATTTTCAATTGACTTCTGCTTCACAAATTTTTCAGGGAAAACTAGCTTCTTCAAGCTCTCTTGAGTTTCTTGTTTGTTTTTTCTGGCCTTGTTTCTGAGAACTAATTCTTGCCTTGTTTATTTCATTTATTTCGGTTGATTTTGTTGATTAAATATAACTTCTTTATTTTGAAGGACACAATGGGGCTGGTAAAAGTAGTACAATAGCGATGCTTGTTGGTCTCGTTTCCCCTACTTCTGGAGATGCTCTGGTATTGGGGAAAAACATCTTAACCGACATGGTAAATCACACATTGAGATCCTCATATTTTGACAAGATTTAGAGCCTTGAAATGTTGATATCAGCCACTAGGAATTATGTGTACACGTATTTTTGTTCCTGTTCATCAAACCATAATGTAGAACTTGTTTATTGGATCATTTAGCTCAATGAAATTGATTGTGGTGGTTTCCATTCTCTTATTCTTCATCTCGAGTATCGTTCGTTCAGACCTTCAGATACTTTGGTTATCTGACTTAGTTTTGTTGCTTTAACAGGATGAAATACGGAAGAGTTTGGGAGTCTGCCCTCAGTATGATATTCTTTTCCCAGAATTAACTGTAAGCAAGTTATTTGAGTGTCTCAGTATGATACTTCCCTCTTCACGAGGATTTCAGTTACCTTTGTTATCCACACGTGCGTCTGGTTGACTGTATTAATTCTGAAGTGGTGTCATCTAGAAATATTCACTTCATTGTGTTCTGCATGTGTTTCTAATTGACTGTGCTTTTATTGAGGCGGTATCATCTCTAAATGTTTCCGTATCCTTCTATTGAAAAGCTAACTGTCAATCAATTAACTAAGCCTTAACCCCAAACTAGTTGGGATCGCCCGTATGAAATCCTCTTTCTCTATTCTGCTATATTTGTGCCCATTTCATACCATTATTGATACATAGTTTCTTTTTAAGGAAAATTGGGTTCTTTGAGTCTCACATTTCTATACACGCGAACATAAAAGTATTCAGCTGGAACTAAAAGACTAAAGTTAAGCATTGTACTTAATGTGATTGTATCAACAAGTAAACCTTTATCTCAACTAGTTGGTAGTCTATCACTATGAAGTTCTCTGAGGAATTAGGGACGTCTATTTGGTTTATCTTTGATTAATTTTTGTAACGGAGACATATCTACCTCAACAAATTTGCTCTCTATTTCTGAAAAGTTTTATTTTCTCGTCTGAACATTGCAAGTGGATAAATAACACTTGATTAAAATCAATTAAAACACCAGTGTAGAACCAAAGATTTCTGAACACTTCTAGTGATCCTATTAGTTCTACAACAACAACATACCAGTGTAATCCCACTAGTGGGGTAAGTAAGTTTTACTACATAATGATGATATTTCTATCAAGCCTTCGATGCATGATGATGTTTTGGGAGGTCGCCTATACTCCTGTTGCTTTGTCCATTCCTCTGCTATGTTTCTATTTCTTGTTTCATCTTTTCTTCTTTTTAGAGGTTCACGTGCTCTATGCTGTTAATTGCGAGTGTAAACTGTCCCATCTTCATAACCATATCATGCTTAAATGATTTCTCCAGGTGAAGGAACATTTAGAAATATTCGCTGATTTAAAGGGTGTTTCAGAAGATTCTAAGGAAAAGGCTGTGATTGAAATGGTTGATGAAGTGAGTTTTTCCCTGAGCACTATTACTATAAATGGATTACGGTGCTATATCTTCTTGAATGTAGATTAAATCATCATTCCTGGACAAAATATCTAGTATCACCTTTTTTCTAGTTAGATGAACTAGTAGATTTTAACCTGATTGATAGAGCACTAGATATTTTTGGAAACCAAAATGGCTAAAAGAGGTCCTATGTTGTAGAATAAATAGTTAAGGTCTAAAGTTTCCATCGCTTAATTCAGAACTCATCCTTTTGTGCTTGATAAACTGACTGTGGAGAGGATTTTGTTCTTTATGTTTGATAAGGTTGGATTGGCAGACAAGCTTAATACTGTTGTTAAAGCTCTTTCCGGAGGTATGAAAAGGAAGTTGTCCCTTGGGATAGCTCTTATAGGGAACAGTAAGGTTAGTACAAGTTAAGCAAATTTGTTCATCGATTGTGCCTTGAAACTTCCTGAAAAATTTAGTCTACTTCTTAGGTTATTATTCTCGATGAACCGACTAGTGGAATGGATCCATACTCTATGCGGTTAACTTGGCAGCTGATTAAAAGGAAAAAGAAGGGAAGAATCATATTACTTACAACACACTCCATGGACGAAGCTGATGTGCTAGGAGATCGGATTGCTATCATGGCCAATGGTTCTCTAAAGTGCTGCGGGAGGTGTTTCTCTTTGCGACTGAGAACATTTTAGTTTAGAAAAAAAGATTTCCTCCACTCAGGGGTTATAGTCTTTTTAGAACACATGGCTCTAGGAAAGGTGTACTCTGCTACCCTTGTGAGGAGTGGCCATTTTGAGACTACTTGGCCATCGCTGTAGCCATGAGTTAACTCTGAGGAAGTTCACGGTTTTATAGTTTAATGTCCTTTGTGGAATTTGTTAACTTGAGTTTTAATTTTCTTGACAGTTCAATCTTCTTAAAACATCAGTATGGGGTTGGTTACACTCTTACTCTTGTTAAGGTATGCTCGTCTTAGCTTGCCTAACACGTCTAGTAAAGTTGGGGATTTACTTTCTCGAAATAGTTATTTTTAAGATTCTTGGTGTATTGCTACTTTCTTCAGACTGCTCCAGGTGCCTCAGCAGCTGCTGATATTGTTTACCGTCATGTACCTTCTGCAACATGTGTGAGCGAGGTATTTTTCTTTCTTCAATATCTCACCCTATAATATCTTTCATATTGGTGTGTTTTGGCTATGGAATTTGATCTAGAACACCGACTTGCATATTGAGCTCAATCACATAAAACAACGGAGGAAATGAAAAACTTTATTACGACAAGAAACTTTTGTTTACAGTTAAAACTTTCTACTATTGTAGGTTGCTGCAGAGGTGTCCTTCAAGCTTCCCCTAGCATCCTCATCTTCATTTGAGAGCATGTTTCGGGAAATAGAGCGCTGCATGAGAAGATCCAACCCTGAATTTGAAACAATAGGCTATAGAGAGGTAGACAATCTTGGCATTGAGAGTTATGGCATATCTGTCACAACTTTGGAGGAAGTGTTTATGAGGGTTGCTGGTGGTGACTTTGATCAAGCAGTGCTCCTTGAGGAGAAAGCGGATCCAAATTCATGTGATTCCATTGATCTAAAAGTGTGCGAAACTAATGCTTCAAAGACATTCTTCCGTTCCAAATTATGTGGAAACTATTTTGGAGTCATTTGGCTTATGGTGAGCTTAATCGGTTCAGCTTGTAGTCTAATCTGGGTTGCAGTTTCAAGTGTCATTAGGCTTGTGATGATGCCGTGCTGTTGCTGTTGTATACTGTCAAGATCTACTTTCTGGGAACACTCGAAAGCCCTACTTATTAAGAGAGCGAAATCAGCTCAAAGAGATCGGAAAACAATTGTATTCCAGCTGTTAATTCCTGCTTTCTTTTTGCTTCTTGGTCTGCTGTTTCTTAAGCTTAAGCCACATCCTGATCAGCAGCCGGTCTTCTTAACGACCTCGTACTTTAATCCTTTATTAAGTGGCGGTGGTGGAGGTGGTCCCATTCCTTTTGACCTCACCTTTCCTATAGCAAAGGAGGTCTGTTTACTATTTGCGGTCGCATCTGTACTCTTTCTAATAATACTTAAAGGTTCTTCACCTACAATTCTTTGATTTTGCAGGTTGCCGATCATATCCAGGGAGGCTGGATCCAAAAGTATCAGGAGACAACGTACAGGTTTCCTGATTCTACTAAGGCGTTGAATGACGCCATAGAAGCAGCAGGATCAACTTTGGGTCCTGTCCTACTTTCGATGAGTGAATATCTGATGTCTAGCTTTAATGAATCTTATCAGTCGAGGTAAGTCTGAAAGTCATCTAAGCTTCAAAGGTGTTGTACATTTGTTGTATGTTATTTTTTTAGACTGGGCGAGTATTTTACTAGTGCCCCAAAAGGAAAAGTATCAATAGTTCATCCCTACGAAGAAACGGATCTAGAGCCTAACTCAACCTCAAAAGCTAGCTCCGAGGGGAGGAGGATTGCCCAAGCCTTATGTTAGAGTGGGTAAAAGTCCATTCCCCAACCAATGTGGGACTTTTACCCACTCTAACGCCTTATAAAGAGACCACCCATCTCAGTAACCACCAATGTGGGACTTCTTCTCATTCTTTAACACCCTACCTCACGCCTAGAACTGGACATCTGGTGCGTGGGCCATTTTAATTTGGGGGTCCAACATTGGGTGAGGTGGGTCCTTCTCTGATACCACGTAAAGAATGACTCTTGGGCCTAACTCAACTTCAAAAGCTAGCTCATGAAGGGAGGATTATGAGGCTTGAGCAATCTTCCCCCTTTGAGCTGGCTTTTGAGTTTGAGTTACACATAAGGTCCATTTCTTTATCTGATACCATCAGAGCTAGGCCCACCCAGTTCATTGTTTCCGATTTGGGCGCCCCCCAACTTATATTGTCCACGCTTCAGATGTCCAGTCCCCGGCGTACAAGGGGGGTGTTGGAGTCCCACATCTGAGGGTTAAAAGGTACTTGGTCTCCTTATATGGTCTTGGACAATCCTTCCTTCATGAGCTAGCTTTTGAGGTTGAGTTAGGCCAAAGATCCATTCTTTACAATCCCTGTTGTATTTTCCAATGTTGTAGCCCCATGTTATTCGCACTTGATGTCTAGTTTAAGCTTGTTGAAGTTTATGTAAATGAGGGACAAAGCCGTCAGGATAACGAGAGTCTAGCACACCCTGCAATGGCTATTTATAGCTTAATAGGTCTGCCAAATGAATTAGATTTTCTTCTTTAAATCACTTTCATGCTTATTCTATCGCAGGTATGGAGCGATAGTCATGGATAATCAGACTGGTGATGGGAGCCTTGGGTACACTGTTCTATACAACAGTTCTTGCCAGCATTCTGCTCCAACATTTATCAATTTGATGAATTCCGCAATACTTAGGCTAGCTACACATAATGAAAATATGACTATTCGAACTCGTAACCACCCTTTGCCGCAGACAGCAAGCCAGCATCAGCAACATCATGTATGATTTGCTATCATCTTATCATTGACAAAATTGTAGTATGCTATCAAAGAACTAGCAATCACGAAGTCATGCTTGGTGGGCGGTACATTATTCCCCGCAAATAAAATTAACATGATAATCTGTCAAAGTAAATCTTGGATTTAGTGGTTTTGCAGATTGTTTCGCGGGTTTAAGTTATAGATGCTCTATGTAACTAGTAAAATATCATCTATGACATGGCTTATCTAACAATTCATTTTGATTTGATGAAGTTTTATGGCTATATCGTTTACTATACCTAGACTCTGTACTTAAATTTTGCGCAGATTACTAATGCGTGAAGCAAAGTCTTTTACTACCGACATGTACTCTTTTTAACCATAAATAGGTTGATGAAATAACAAGTAGTCAATTTCCATTTCAAAATATTTGAATATTGACTCTACTGCTTTGTGATACATCAGTCAATGATGTAATTCTCAATTTGCGTCTTTTATGGTTATCTTGTATCCTTCATTTGTGTTATAGGATCTGGACGCTTTCTCTGCTGCAGTTGTAATCAATATAGCCTTTTCTTTTATTCCTGCCTCATTCGCGGTGGCGATTGTCAAGGTAAATTTCTTTCTCCTAGCAAATTGTATTGCATTCGAGAAATGATATTTATCGGTGTTCTTGATTCTTCCACCCAATTCAGTTCCTTTTTTGTGGGTGGGTGCGAGTTTTATGTGATAAGAAGGTACCTCCGAAGCTTAAAATCAAGTTCTACGGAGTGACAGTCCGACTGGCTATGTTGTATGAAGTGGATGTTGGCTGATTAAGAATACTCACATCCAAAAGTTGAAGGTGACGGAGATGAGGATGTTGCGATGGATGTGTGGTCATACTAGGAAAGATAGAGTGAGGAATGAGATTATTCGGGAGAAGGTGGGCTTCGGTGGAGGACAAGATGAGAGAAGCGAGGTTACGTTGGTTCGGGCACGTGATGAGGAGGGGCTCTGATGCTCCAGTACGGAGGTGTGAGAAACTGGCTATGGATGGTTTTAGGCGGGGTAGAGGTAGGTTGAAGAAATATTAGAGGGAGGTGATTAGGCATGATATGGAGCAATTACAGCTTACGGAGAACGTGACCCTGGATAGGAAGGTGTGGAGTACGCGGATTAGGGTAGAGGGTTAGGGGATGGGAGTGTGTTGGTTATAGTAGGGGAGCATTCTGTATTTGTGTCTGGAGTTTCTTGTTCGTGGTGTTGAGTGATGTCGATGATTTCGGATAGATAGTTTAATATTATCTTGTGGCAGTAGTACTATCTTGTGTCAATGGCCTCAGGGACAATTATGTGATGCTATTCAATCCGGATCAATAAAAGATTAAGAATAGTTAGAATGGGATTCCAACTCAGCACCTTTTGAGTGAGATTTTGAGAAGAGTTGCTCTTTGAAGAGCACAGTACGATGAAAGTTGTAAGTGTTCCGGGGGAGGGGAGGAGTTATTGTCTATCGTTGGCCTCTATGGTAGAATCAAATTCCTGTGATTCTTGGTTAGTTGACTAAGAGCGGATGGGGCGGGCAAGGAGAGCGGCATTGATATAGGTTCGATTCATCAATGTCGGTATCTCAGTCACTGAATCATGAAGTTTGAGAGTTTGGGACCAATGCAGTGAATGGTGGTGGGTCTGGTTGTTCCGGGGACAGCTTTCTGGTACGGCTATTGGCCGTCCTAAGCCGGGGGTCTATCGGAAACAACCTCTCTACTTCACCTGAGGTAGTGGTATGGTCTGTGTACACCTACCCCAGACCCTACTATGTGGGAGTATACTGGGTACATTGTTGGTGTTGTTGTGCGAGTTGGGTGGATCCAACTCTGATTGATTGAGAACTTAAAGAGCTCAGATTCTAGACATGTATGAATCTAAACACATTCACTTAATATTCTGACATTTCTCACCCATAAAAATGGCGCTCATCCATGATTGGCATGTTGATTTGTTCTGGATGTTATTTCATCCTAGGAAGAGTGATATCTGTAATTTGCTTGAGTTGTCAAGGTAGAACCACTCTGTTGACTGGAAACCAATTGTATATATTTATGTCTTTTTCCTACAGGAACGTGAAGTGAAAGCTAAGCATCAACAGCTAATCAGTGGGGTATAGTTGCTCTCTCTTCGACGTTTCTTAGTCTATGCCACGTTTTAAGAATTGCTTTCTAAATGATGTTTTCATGCTCCTAAATTCTGCAGGTGTCCATACTCTCATATTGGGCTTCCACTTATATATGGGATTTCATCAGCTTCTTATTTCCTTCATCGTTCGCATTAGTTCTATTTTGGATATTTGGTATGCTTCAGCTTTTCCATCCGTCTATACGTAAAATGAGTTTACTTCGAATGACTGATAGTCAAGAATTCATTAAGGACTTAGAAGTTTAAACAGAACTTCAAAAAAATTCACTCTACATAAATTGTAAATTCGCTCTTAGATGTTTTTTGTATGAGAGATCTTTGTCATTTCATAGTACTAGACTCACGTTACTCGATCCCTCATATGAGATTGAGATAAAAACTGGATAATACCTATACATTACCCATAGTAACTCCGCCCTATCTAAACTGCATTAGTTTGGCGTTTTGGATATGTGATGACAGAAAAAGATTGTTTAGAGTCTCACATTGGTTGAGGGTATGTGATTCGACTTCCTTGTCGTGGAGGGTTATCATGGAACGTTCTTGATTTTATCTCGTTAGTTCTGTCCAGTTTGTGACATTGTTGTCTTTTCTCTATTCAATACTACATAACGTTGTATGATTTTTGTTTGTTCATATTACCTTCTTTTTAAACTCTGATTTTGCTATCCAAATAACATATACTGCTTCTGTAGGTCTTGAGCAATTTATTGGAAAGGATTCTCTAATCCCAACAGTTATGTTGTTTCTCGAATATGGACTAGCAATTGCTTCATCAACATACTGCCTCACATTCTTCTTTTCCGAGCACAGCATGGCTCAGGTATCTGTTTTGCAGGATATTTGAAGATTTGAGTCGTTTTTTATAGTTGATCCTGGTACCAATATAAAACAATTCTGATCCGGATATCGTTTTTTACGTGCAGAATGTTGTCCTCCTCGTCCAAGTTTTCACTGGCCTCATTCTTATGGTTCTTTCCTTTATAATGGGACTTATAAATTCAACGAAACACTTAAATTCTCTGCTCAAGGTTGGAAAGCCTAAAATATTCTTTTTTTGAATTACTACTCCCTCCGTCCCAACTTATGTGGCACCGTTTGAATTGGCACAAAGTTCAAGAAAGAAAGGAAGACTTTTGAAATTTGTGGTCTAAAACAAACCTTAGATAACTGTGTGGCTATAAATCATTTTATTAAGGGTACAAGGGAAATTTTAAAATTAAGTTGTTTCTAGTTATAGAAATAAGATATCCTTTGTGGGACAAACTAAATAGGAAAGTGTGCCGAATAAATCAGGACAAGGGGGAGTACATTATGTTATATGTCTTGGTAGATATGGTTTTAGCTTTTGAATTCACGGGCATTCTTTAGAATGATTTCTTGAATTTATTTGATAATTGTCATTTCCCATGCATTAGGCTATGCCTACTAGTCCGTAACCTATTGGCTCTCCTACTCTTTGATGTCTAAGTTAGAAATATCGTAATGCATTTTTCTATCACAACCTTTGCTTTGTTGGACACCTGGAAGCTTTCCCTAGATAACAGTAAGATCACAGAATGACTACTCTGGTGATGCCTGAACATTGTGTTCGAGTATTTTACAAGTTCTAAATCAATGATCTGGAAGGAGAAGAAAAGCTATATAAACGAAAAGATGGAACATTTTAACACTGTACTATCAAATGTACCAAAAGAATACTCGTGAAACTGGATGATCGTGAGAGCTTGTGCTTTTTGTCTATCATGCTTCTCTTTCTTGATAAAAAGACCTCCTATTTACACCACTGTATTGTATGTTATCACCAATGGCAATAACAAATGAAGTACTTTAATTGGATTGTCGTCTAATTGGATTGTCGTCTAATGAGATATTGTTTCATTTCAAGACATTCACTGTCTAATTACGTTCAAGTGATGTCTCTTCTTGTATTCAGTAGCACGTACGTGATTAACTCTCTCAAAATGAGTTAATCTTACTAACAAGGGACAAATCTTTTCCAGAACTTCTTTAGATTGTCACCGGGATTTTGCTTCGCTGATGGATTAGCTTCATTGGCGCTTTTAAGACAAGGGATGAAGAATGGATCTAAGGATAACGTTCTTGACTGGAATGTGACTGGTGCTGCCATATCATACTTGGCTGTCGAGGTAGCCATTTCTGTTTACTCTAAATAAACTTTATTGCGGCTTGATCATCTCATGTAAGAAAAAAGTGCATGTGTGCTGTATCTTCTGGTATAGTTTTTGTTTATATTATCCCCTGAAAAAATGTGACATTCATGACCACTTACGTTCTCCAGATCGTATCATTTATTCTAAGATATGCTAGATTAGGTGCACTTTTTCTCTCCACTGACATAAGTTACCCTGCTGGTTGCGAGTTTGAATCAAGCCTCTGACAAAAGCCTGATATTTAAATGGAGACGGGTAGAGAGACAGGTCATTATTCACGTAATTTGGAACCCTGTGCTACTGGTCCTCGAGGATTTAGTAATCACCACAAAACTGTTTCTCTTAGCACAACTATTGCCTATTGCGTCTTCTTCGTTATTCACTCTCTATTTTTCTTCCTTGCTCTCTGTTCGCAACCTCATTTATAGCCTTTGCTAAGATCTCTTCTGATTTTGGATATCGAACAATGCAGGCTATTGGGTATTTCCTTTTAACGCTGGGATTTGAATTCTTGCCTCAACAAAAAAGGAATCTTTACAGAGTTCGTGAGTGGTGGAAAAGCTTGGGAAAATCTAGGCATGCTCCTTTCTTTGGGTCTTCAGAACCTCTTCTTCGACCATCCTCAGGGGATGCTGCTTCCGAATTTGACGAAGACGTAGATGTTAAAGCAGAGAGAGATAGGGTTTTGTCTGGCTCAACTGACAATGCAGTTATCTATCTTCGTAATCTTCGGAAGGTATGAAGTCTCTTTCCTGTTCCATCTCGAAAAGAAAATCTCTTTCCTGTAGTTCAAACTGTTCGATTTGTATGCATCTTTTTTCAGGTCTATCCTGGAGGGAAGTCCCAAGTTGCAAAAGTTGCTGTCCATTCGCTGACTTTCTCTGTTCAAGAAGGCGAGTGTTTTGGGTTCTTAGGAACTAATGGAGCAGGGAAGACGACGACCCTGTCCATGCTATCTGGTACGATTCTGTTCTGCAGTATTATATAATGTTATATCTGTGTGGCTGTCTTGCATCCAGCTGTGAATATATGCATGTTTGTGATAATAGATAAAAGTCTACGCTTTACGAAAACCACTTTGTATTTGTATCATCAATTGCTGGGAAACAGCCTGGCTAATTGGTTGGTTTTAAACAGACGCCCAAACGTGGCGTCAACTGGCAAGTACGCACTCCAACTTTGAGAGTGCACATCTAGACACCTCAACTTGGTCTCAGCTGACAACTTAACACTTCATCTCGACCCCACTGTATCTCGTGGACACCGGATGCTGACGTGACATATAAATTTTGGAGATGTCTGGATCATTTTGCAAGTTTTGTAGTGTTCAACTACACAGTGGAGACAAGTTGAGGTGTCTAAATGTGCATATTCAAAGTTGGAGTGTTAAGTTTCCAGTTGAGGCCGTTAAAGTGTCTATCTATGTATTATGCCATTTTATTATGCTGTTTTCTAAATAGTCCATGTTTTTACAATGCAAAACACGAAGGATATTTCATTCTAACTATTTATGTCTGTGATTTAAACTACTTATCCTGTCATCAAATATGCCTGCTGTACTTACTATTGCAGGAGAAGAATACCCTAGTGATGGAACGGCCTTCATTTTTGGTAAAGATATACGTGCAGATCCCAAGGTTGCTCGTAGACATGTACGTATTGTTCTTCTTGTATAATGAACCCAGTCACATTTTGTTATCGAAAAGTAGATAACAAAAAATGAAAAAATTAAAAGAAAGAAACGATACAGTTAGATCTAAGATATTTTCAAAATGAAATGTCAGCTCTATAGCTAATATGCCCTTCTATGTATTCGCCATGCAGATCGGATATTGTCCTCAGTTTGATGCTTTACTCGAATTTCTAACCGTCCAAGAACATCTTGAGCTCTACGCAAGAATTAAAGGAGTACCGGAGTATGATCTCGAAGATGTATGTCTCTCGTGGTTTCATGTGTCCAAAAGTGTACTCGTATTTGATGCTATCATAATTCACCTAAACTTTCACAACTGCAAATTAGTCAAAAAAAATTCTGCCGATTTAGTTACTTGAATGAGAGTGAAAACATTCTTATGTCTGTTAGCTGAAGTGGTCTTTGTTGACCATCAAATGGTTGTTAACACTAATAGATCTTAACAGGTTGTTACACAAAAGTTGCTCGAGTTTGACCTGATGAAGCATGGAAATAAACCATCTTTTGCCTTAAGCGGAGGAAACAAGCGCAAGTTATCTGTTGCAATTGCAATGATTGGAGATCCTCCTATTGTCATTCTTGATGAGCCATCCACAGGTCGTTAGTTACCTCTAAATTGCTGTCCTCCTTATGTCTGTATTTCTTTTCCCTTACAATAATCGAGGTAAACAATAGATAGTAACAGAAATCGAAGGTCAAGAAACTACAGGAGCAATATTACGACTACTAATATGAACGGAAAGCAAGACAACGCATTGCTACTTACTTTCTACCCTAATACATGCTTCGATTACAAATCTTGATGTATATCGTCAATTTTTCCAGGTATGGATCCTATTGCCAAGCGTTTCATGTGGGAGGTTATATCTCGGCTGTCAACTAGACGAGGAAAGACCGCTGTAATTTTAACCACTCACAGCATGAACGAAGCTCAAGCTCTGTGCACAAGAATCGGGATAATGGTACTGAACATTGTACTTACGTTGACTACATGTATTCGAAAGGCCGTTTCAGTGATTTTTTTTTCCTCTTATTCTTTATGCATCCCAAGGTTGGAGGCAGTTTACGGTGTCTTGGTAGTTCGCAGCACTTGAAAACTCGCTTCGGGAATCATCTTGAACTAGAGGTACTTGTGGCCGTTGTTTTTCCGCACTCATTTTCAAACATCATTATATTCGCTGTTCACTATTTCTGTATCTTATTCTTCAGGTTAAACCAGTCGAAGTCAGCTCTATCGATCTGGAAAATCTCTGCTTGATAATTCAAGAAAAGCTATTCGATATTCGTCCTCATTCTCGGAGTATACTAAATGACATTGAAGTTTGCATAGGAGGTACTAACTGTATAGTCTCGGAAGACGCCTCGGCGGCAGAAATAAGCTTATCGAAGGAAATGATCATGGCTCTTGGACAATGGTTTGGCAATGAAGAAAGGGTGAAAGCATTAGTATCTGCAACTGACGACTCTTGTAAGATTTTCGGTGACCAGTTGTCAGAACAGTTGGCTCGTGATGGTATGTCAACCTATATCCTTAAGTTGCCTCCAGTTCACCGATAAGTGCGACTGACTTGCTCATCTCTTTCACGAATCATGCCAGGTGGACTCCCGTTGCCGATATTCTGTGAGTGGTGGTTGGCTAAGGAGAAGTTTACCAAAATCCATTCGTTTATTCAGTCTTCGTTTCCTGATGCAACATTTCAAGGTTGCAATGGATTGAGTGTCAAGTATCAGGTAATGCCATTTGAACACGTCGAAGCTCTTTTTCAGTTTTAAACTCTGCGTTAGTTGATGTATAACATGATGCTATTACACCATCCATACAAAGTCTTTCTTTTCGAACCAAGAGCGCGTGCAGACAACCAGTGGTGTAGCCAGAAGGTTTACGGAGGGGTATCAAAATATAAAATCGTAGAAACAAGGGGAATCAACATGTAGTGTTTAACCTACGTAAACAGTGTAATCTTCCAACGACACCCCTTAGCATAAGCTGGCACCGCCACTGCAGACAACTAATACGTAACTTTAACACGTGGACATCGTCTCTTTCAGCAACTGATGAAATCTTAAATTTGTTTCAGCTGCCTTGTGGAGAAGGTCTTTCACTCGCTGATGTTTTCGGGTACATAGAGAGGAACAGGTACACTTTCCTTCGTACTTTCTTTTACAATGTACGTTCTTATTTACCTAACGCTCATCAAGTTACAAACTTTTGGAATCGACAGAAACCAACTCGGGATATCAGAATACAACGTCAGCCAATCTACACTTGAGTCGATATTCAATCATTTAGCAGCAAGCTCCTGAATACTCCTTACCACATCCGATCGCATTGTTCCCCTCTTGTTTTTTCTAGTCGAAGAGGGCAAAGAGCACAACATTTTTTTACAGTACCGTCCATCAACATGAACATATAAAGGTGTATATATGCTCGAGTGACAAGTCTGTCGATGGCCTCAACGTGTTCTTCCGGTCATTCCCTAAATGTAACGGTTCTTTCGTGCTGCATAGTGAATATGATATCCTTGACACATTGTAAAATGTAGCATTTTCAGATCATGTTATTGTATTCATGTGCAGCATCATGAGTTTCTGTGATGACCTTAGATGTTCTGGGTCGCACCGCGCTACACTGATGTATTCAACGAGTTTATAGCCTTGGTCGACTGGCTTGGTAATCTTTGAAATTTCATCATGATGGGGATAGATCATTGCAATTGTTGGTCTTCAAGTTGTATCAATTTCATTTCTCTATCGCATAGTGGCAGAGTCGGGATTTTCACCTACGGAAATTGATAATATAAAGAAGTAAAATTGATAATATAAAGAAGTAAATATACAAAGAAGTTGAGGGAATTTAACATCTATTATATATACTAAAGAAATCGTTCGACCTTTATATATATAGTGTACGAAAGGATTTGGATGAATCCGCTTACATCCCTTTACTCAGTGGCGGAATCAGAATTTTTATTAAGGGGGTTTGAAAATCGAAAGTAGTATATGTACAGACAAAATAATTTTAACCATGTATAAATAGTATAATTTTTTGTCGAAGGGGGTTGGGGTGAACCTCCTAACTCCTAAGCATAAGGTGGCTCTGCCCCTGCCTTTAGCTCCGCCCTTGCTACTAAGTGCTTCGCAAACACTATCTAATAAAAATATCATTATCTTTAACTCCGAAATAAAAAAATATCTATACGTTTTATTTTATATGACGATACTGATTAGAAGTGTGTTTACAGAAGGAATATTTTTTTACACAAACTAGACATGTGGTTATACAGCCAAATTTCTCTATAACGCGTTGTTGAAGCAACATATTTTAATTTTTTGAATTATTTCGCGAGTCTATAATACGCTTTTTTCTTTTAAAAGAAAAATAATTCTAACATAACTAAATATAACAAATATGCTAGGAATGTAAAGTAAACAAGACATTTTATATGTAATTGAAAAGAATAATGCAATCAAATAAGATTAGTTAGTAATTAATAAACATATTAAGCACTTTTAATCCATGTAGTTAGTTAAAAAATAAATAGGATTAAGAGGATATCCACCTTTTAAGGAATACCAAAATAACATTGGATTCATTTTCTCTTTCTGCAAATTTGATCATCTAACTAAAAAAAGAAAGATAGAAATGGAGTTTTATTGAAGTAAAAGTCACTAATTTTATCGAGACATCGCGCTCTTGAAGAATAACAATTGCCAGTTCGTTCGTTGTTGAGCTAAGACCACTAATTTTATTGAGACATCCAGCGAAGAATAACAAATAGCAGTGCATTCGTTTTGCCATTCTGTGTAAAGAATGAAAGAAATGGATTTTCTGAAACAGAAGACCACTAATTTTATTGAGACATTTAGTGATCTTGACAATAACATATAACATTGTGCATTCATTTTCCTGAAACAGAAGCCACTAATTTTATTGAGACATTTCCGTTCGGGAGGAATAACAAATTAACAGTGCATTCGTTTCCTCTTTTTTTTTTTTTCGTGTATCGATTTGAAGAAAGAAATGGATTTCTTGAAAAAGAACGATACAAAAGTGGCATGTCGAAATCAGATTACCATAAGAATTGCATCAATGTCTATTTACCTCTTAGGTTTCTTCTTCGCGATGTTCTTATGCAACTGTGTTCATCTTCTTCTGCGTCCAATTTCCCAGCCTCGTATCATTGCAGAAGCCATCGTAAGTGTAGCAGTTCGTTAGTTCTAATACTTTTTGTGTGTGTATGTGTATATATATGTAAGGTCTCTTATTAAAATTTAACTTCATCGTTGTCGTTGTTTAGTAGTTGTTAGTTTGATCACAAATGTTTGAATTGAATACAGGTGGGATTGTTACTAAGCAATCTTGAATTCGTCCGTAGAAAGTTCTTAAACGACGTTGAAGTCCAGCAGACGTTGAATTACATTGTGGATGCTATTATGGTATGTCACATGTTTGTCGTCGGATTAGAAATCGATCCGAATATCTTCCTACAAGTGACATTACCAGAGGCAAAAGTTGCTTATTCAGGTGTACTTACAACATTTATATTAGCATGTCTCATAACACCACTACTCAATATCTCTAAGCAATCGAACGGTGTATTCAGTTCGTGCCTCGCGATCGTCCTGGCTGGTACAGATTCGCCTTTGTTAACGCGACTGATCACCGATCTCAAGATTGGTAAATCAGACATAGGTAGGTTCATCGTTGAAGCCGGGATACATTCTGATGTCGTTTCAGTCTTGCTAATCGCTGTCGGATTTCTCATTTTCGATCCTGATAAGAACTTCCAGAGCCGTGGCGCGATAACGATGATAAAGATGATGGCGATTCTGGTTTTTCAGACACTGTTAGCATCAAAGGTGGTACCACCTGTTATGAAATGGGTGAATAATGAGAATCCTGAAGGGAAACCTATGAAAGGTTCGCATCTGGTCGTTGCGTTAGCATTTATAATCTTGATATGTAGCATGTCACCTCTTGTCAACTTCACTAAAGTCTTGAGTGCATTTTTGGTTGGATTATTTATGCCAAGAGAAGGAAGAATATCAAAAATGATGATTGGAAAAGTGAATTATATATTTAGGACAGTGTTTTATCCATTGTTTTTCTTTTGGGTTGGTACAGAAGCAAAACTTTCTGAATTTGAAGGTGGTAAATTGGCTACATGGGGGAAAATAATAGTTCCATTTGTTATATCTACAATTGGTAAAGTTCTTGGTTGTGTTGTTTCTGGTTATATGCTTGGATTTCATTGGCCTGAATCAGTTGCTACTGGATTGCTACTCAATATCAAGGGACATTTTCAAGTTTACTTAGCTATTAACGCGTACCGTGTATGTCCGATCCCATCGCCTTATTGATCATAAACGACATAGTACATAAACGTGTCCTTTAACTTGGTCTCAACTGGCATCCGTGTCCTCCAACTCTGAGTATGCACAAGTAGGACATGTGTGTCTACTCGTCT
>NC_061115.1:947247-964421 GCF_002878395.1 Capsicum annuum | reverse complement strand
AGAGTCCGAGCAACTTACTTGTGCGTTATATTTTTCTCTTCATTAGTATCATTGAGTTTGTTTGTTCATATATATATGTTTGTATTTGGATGCAGATGAATATCATAAGTATGTCGACAAGTATTTCCTTGGTGTTTGTAACTTTCCTTACGATAATATACACCCCGGTGGTGGTTGCAAAAATTATTGAACGTGCCAGGAGACGTTCTCCAACACAAAAAATGGCACTTCAATGGCTCAGTACGCCTAATGAGCTTCGAATATTGCTCTGCATCCATAGTCCTCGAGATGTTTTCTCAGCGATAAACTTCATGGAAATTTCACGAGGGCCAGCAAATCCGGGAATCATGGTTTACTTAACTGATATGATCGATTTAACAGATAAAATAGCAGCAACGTTGACACAAGGCGTTGGTGCTGATGCTGTGACCGTGACTGATCCTACTGTAGTTGAAATGAGAGAGAAGATTACGAAAGATGTCAACGCTTATTTAACTGAGAATGGCGAAGGCATTCACTTACAACGAATGATGGCGCTTTCTACTCTCAATAACATGCATCAAGATATAAGTATACTTGCTGAGGACTTACTCGTACATCTCGTAATACTTCCATTTCATAAGAATCAAGGCGAAGATGGACGACTTCAAGTTGGTAATTCAAGCTTTCGCCATATCAATCGTAAGGTATGTCAAGCAAACTTTGCATTCACATTCTGCAGTCGACCATTTGTGTATGAAATCTGTACTATTCTATCAGGTTCTTCGAAATGCACCTTGCTCGGTGGGGATACTAGTTGATCGTGGACTTGGAAAAACAGTGATCACGAGATCATCCATTACCCTCAACGCAGCAGTAATCTTTATTGGTGGAAAGGATGACAGAGAAGCACTTGTTTACGCAGGCCGTGTAGCGCGACACCCTGGAGTAAAACTAACTGTCATTAGGTTCCTAGTAGAAGCGCCCGGAGACAGCGTATCATCAAAGATAGGTAAAGCGAAATCGAATACAACTGAACAAGTAGAAGAAATGCAGATAGACGATGAGTGTTTCGCTGAGTTCTACGACAAACATGTAGCTGGTGGACGCGTAGCGTACGCGGAGAAATACCTCGTGAATTCTGGACAAACGTTTTCGACGTTAAGATCGTTAGAAGGACAGTATGGTTTGATTATTGTAGGAAGAGCTGGGAGGGTTAATTCAGTTTTAACAGTAGGGATGAGTGATTGGGAAGAATGTCCTGAGTTAGGTCCTATTGGTGATATTCTTTCTGCTTCTGATTTCTCAGTAACTGCATCTGTTTTGATCATTCAACAGCACAATCTTAAAGGAGAATTAGATGGACTTCATGATGAATTCTCAATCATGTAACATGTTTTTATATTCATGTTGTTATAACATGCTCGCGTTGTTACAATTTGTTTGTCTGGTTCTAACTTTGCACAGAGTTCAAGAAATGGCAAATCGCATGTGATGTACACGTCCTATCAGTGTTCAGAGATGCAACCGCATCATCGCATTAATATATATATTCATGTTGTTATAACATGCTCGCGCTGCTTCAATTTGTTTGTCTGGTTCTGACTTTGCACGGAGTTTAAGAAAGTAAAGAAGATATCGATCCGAATCTTATGATCTTAAACTAGATATACAAAGGACGATATTCTAAAGTCCCAGCCACTAAGTCTTATGATCTTAAACATGTCACATGAACTGATCGATGATTTTGTATCTCATTTCACAATAGTTTAAGAAATGGTAAATCGCATGTGATGTCCACGACCTATATGTCAAATCCAGAGGCGGAGCCAGCCTAGTAATAGGGGTTTGTTCGAACCCCTTTCGACGGAAAATTATATTATTAATATACGGTTAAAATGATTTTTATGTATATATTGTAGTTGTTGAACCTCCTTCGGTGAGTTTTTTTTCAGCTTTTGAACCCCCTCAACAGAAATCCTTCCTAGCTCCGCCTCTGGTTAAATCCAGAGGCAGAGCCAGCCTAGTAATAGAGGATTCAGACAATAGGGGGTTCCGAACCCCCTCCGACGAAAAATTATATTATTAATACATAGTTAAAATGATTTTTATGTATATATTGTAGTTGTTGAACCTCCTTCGGTGAGTTTTTCTTCAAATTTTGAAACCCCTCAGGAGAAATCCTGGCTCCACCTCTGTATTTGAATCGCGTGATATTTGTCATGTAGGACGCATGTATCTACTTGTTCAACGTTATAATAGCTTAAGTAACTACCTCAGTTTTGATCATTTAACAACAGTCTTAAAGGAGAATTAGAAGGACTTCATGATGAATTCTCAATTATGTAACATGTATATGAATATATATTCATATATTCATGTTGTTATAACATACTCACCCCATTTTAATTTGTTTGTCTGATTTTCACTTTGTACGGAGTTTAAAATCAAATATGCATAAATATTTAGTGTCAAAAACAGTATCTAAAATGAGTTGTAAGCTCGATAACACGATCAGAATTCATAAATTTCAAATCCCGACTCTTGTCATTAATTTAATAGTAACAAACTTTGAAAATTCTTGCCATGACTTTCAAATTCTTCAAAGTATTATCTTATATATTAGCCTACATATCACTTTTTTCTTCTTTTTGGTATGATCAAAATAGTCAAGTCTTCAAATCAAATTTGGACTTTTTTTCAATTTGGTGTCCGATATTCGCATTGGAGTCTTACTAAATTTTGATTCGCATTAAAAAGTCGTGGGATAAAACGTTCTCTAACAAAGTGATTCCATATTTAGAAAACTCAAACCTGATACCTATAATTAAGGATTAAAAAATACGTACCACTCAACCACGATGCTTATTGGTCAAATTGGACTATAATAATACTTGCTTTAAATGTTTTGCTACTTGTGAAAGTAGCTTTAGTTTATTTTATCACATTAAATGTTTTAAAAAATATTAGTGGTTACAATATATCCGATTTTTGTTATGTATTTCAATTTCATTGAACATTGTTTTGTCATTTTCCTCTATTTCATGTCCCACATAAAAGTTGAATTTTGACCCTCTAATCAAGTATGTAATATTAAATCTCTAAGAATTTGACCATCTCTAAATTTCCATAAATTGATGTTTTATTATTTTGAAGAAGTTTGAATGTCATATCAAACTACAAAATATAAATATCACCCATCAAATATTATATTGTGTATATATAAATTAAGTAATACTTTTTATACATATATATTAATTAAATCTTGAATAATATTTGCGAAACTTTTGACTTTGTCACTGATCTATGTTACCGCAACATGTTCTACTAATCGAAATATTAATACAGAATACCTATGCATTATATGTCCGATTTAATAATTAGGAGGATAATATATATCGGGGTAAAAGTTTACGATGTGATATTAATATAATCCAGAGAGATACATCTCTACTAACTATGGTTAGAAAACTTAATAATGTAAATTAATTTGTAATGCTCCATGCAAACATTAAAAAGGCAAATAATTATTAAAATGTTTTATTACATTGTATTCCATGTTAACATTTCACATGAAATAACACTTGCAAAATTTATACAACTTAGGTATACATGCTAATTAATACTAGTACTAATTTGCATGAAATGATGTAAATAAGTACTAATATAATTACATATAACAACAGTCCGCTGCACTAAAACTTCCGCTATGGATCGATTACAAGAGTCGATTGTAAGTAGCCTTACCTTGCGTTTCTGCCGGACGTTGTTTTCGAGGCTCGAACCCGTAGCAGCAACTTTGCCAGTTAATCTGAGGCTCCCCTTTATTATTTGCATAATTGAGAGATAAAAATATTAGCTATTTTATTAAGTTCAATTCTTTTTCTTTTTCTTTCCATTTCTTCTTGAACTTCCAATCTTACTCCAAATAACATTGGCCTTTCATCTTTTTTCTTTTTTTCTTCTTCATTTTTTTCTGAATTACTTTTAGCAAAAATGCTAACAATATCAATTAATTCTTTGCATTTATTTTTCATAAGTGAAAGCTCAGAATTAAGAACTCCATTTTCCATTTTCAACCTTTTATTTTCATCAACAAGATTTATATATTGTGATGATGAATTAGAAGTTGATGATTGATCTTCTTCTAAATCTTTCTTGTTATTATTATTATTATTATTATTATTTGTCCATGCTTTTCTTCTATGAATATCACATAATATATCCCTTTTGCCTTTTTTGAACTTGTCATTGCTGAACTCCCATCGACTCGTTGTAACTTTACGAAAACCCTAATAACATCATATAAAATCGACGATCAGAATAAATCTCACGAATCATATGAAAAATTAAACATACGACTCAAAATTTGAAAATGATAATTTTACTCGTCTCGAACTTAAATAACAATTTATAAATCAATAATTTATACAAAATCGACGATCAAAATAATTCTAGATAATCGAATGAAAAATAAACATACGATTCAAAGTTTTGAAAATGGGATCGTATGTAATTAAATACTCATCTCGAACTTAAATAACAATTTATGAATCATTAATTGCCTCAAAAGAAAAAAAGAAAATAGTGTACTTTTTAATCTCAACTACCTTTCCACTTAATTAGTGAAAACATGAGTAATTAAAAAGGTTAATAAATAGTGAAAACACCATTATTACGCATGTTAATTGAAAAGTTTACAAATAAGACAAACTTAATATAAAGTGCTTAACCATTTTATGAGTGCTTTGCATGTGTAGCAATACATCTTATCTTGATAAACTATAATTATTATAACCTAAGCTTTAAGTATGATTTATTTCAATATTATAATCATTATTTTAATGGTTACTCCAAAATAATATACATTTCATTATTAAACTTATATTGATTATGATTTAATTTCGACTTATTTGATCAAAAATAACTATTTGTTGAGGGAAGGAAAATAAATTTTACGATCAATAAATTTAACTTTTTTTCAAAAATTCACAAATTAAAATGATAAAAAAATTTAATCCATATTTTCTTAAGGACATTTTCGTAGGGAAATAGTTTCTAACAAGCACATTTCTAACTTAGAAACACGTTCTTTTTGATGGACATTTTCATCGGTAAATAGTTTCTGACGAGCACATTTTCAATGAACTTCCATCGGAAAAAACATGTTTTTCCTTATATATATGTTCTAAAAAAATTAAAACACTCGTATTGTACTATTCATTGATCTAATGTAAATATCGAGCGCGAGTGAATTTTTATTTTATTAGCAAATATTACAAAAATAATGACGAGCACATTTCCATCGAAAAAAACATGTTTTTGTTCCTAACATATGTTCTAAAAAAACTTAAAACACTCATGTTATATTCATCTATCTGATGTAAACACCAAGCACGAGTAAATTTTCTATGAACGTTGTTATTGACAGCTATCACAGAAATAGTTTCTAACGAGCATATTTCCATTAAAAAAAAACATGTTTTTCTCTAACATATGTCCTAAAAACTTAAAACATCGTGTTATATTCATCTATCTGATGTAAACATCAAACACGAATAATTTTTCTATGAACGTTGTTATCGACAACTATCACAGAAATAGTTTCTAACGAGCATATTTCCATCGAAAAAAACATGTTTTTCCCTAACATATGTCCTAAAAACTTAAAACATCACGAGTAAATTTTCTATGAACGTTTTTATCGGCAACTATCACAGAAACAGTTTCCAACGAGCATATTTCCATCGAAAAAAACATGTTTTCCCCTTACATATGTCCTAAAAACTTATAACATCACGAGTAAATTTTCTATGAACGTTTTTAGCGGCAACTATCATAGAAATAGTTTCCAACGAGCATATTTCCATCGAAAAAAACATGTTTTCCCCTAACATATGACCTAAAAACTGTTGTAAACATCGAGCGCGAGTAAATTTTCGAGGACAATATAGTAGAAAGAGATAATATAAACTTACATAAGTATTAAGTTGCCTGACAAAACTTGAAAAGTTGCTATGTTTGAAGAGTGTTGGAAGCAAATCTCTTGCAAATTCTGCTGGTTGCCATACAACAAACGCCGATCCATCGGAATTCCAAGAAACGATGTCGTCGGTCGCCGGATTTTCAACTAACATGTAGGTTTTCAATAGAAATGGTGATGGTGATGACTTCCTCATTACAACATAGTCCAACAAACTCTTGTCATGATCACTCATTTGAACTTCTTCCAATACCTCCATGACACAAAAAGCGCAGCGCGATGCACTAAAGCTCTCACTGTATATATACGGGGTCCGAGGAAGGGTCTGGCCACAAGGATGTTACACACAAGAAAATTGGTGAAATGAGTAGAGAAACACAAAGTAATCAACCCCTTGTTGTTGTTTTTGTTGTTGGGGGTTTTTGAAAACCAAGAAAATTGCTAAAACAAGAAAGAAGCACACACAAAAAGAGCATGCACATGCACAATGCACTAAAGTTGTTGTTATGCACGGAGTTCAGAAAGGACCGGACCATGAGAGTACTTTTTTGTTTTCAAGAAAATTGGTAAAATGAGTAGAAAAACACAAAGTAATCAACCCCTTTTTGTTCCTTTGTTGTTGGAGTTTTTGAAAACCAAGAAACTTGCTAAAACAAGAAAGAAACATACACAAAAAATGAACTTATTTTTGTATTTTTTTTTTCAAGAAAATGGGTAAAATGAGTAGAGAAACACAAAATGATCAACCCCTTTTTGGGTTTTTGAGATTTTTTTTTTTTTGTAGAAAATAATTAAAATTGTTTGTTTAGTTACATAGAAAAAGGGGTAGAGTAAAGAAGAAGGGAAGTTAAGAACTCCCAACCCCAACAATAGAAACCTAACACAACTCCGAAGTTCATGAGAAATGCAAACACAACCTTTTTTTTGTGTGTGTGTTTTTGTTTTCAAAGAATGAAAGTTTTGTATTGTGCTTACTTCTTCTTATATAGTAGCAGTAGAAGAAGAAACCAGCATATGGGTTGTGTTGCCGTGGTGGGGCTGCTACACGTCCTTAATCAGAGGTCTCGGGTTCGAGCTTGGGTATGAAAAGAATTCTGTTGGGAGCGCTACCTCCATAATGGGCCCTGCAACGCGCAATCCGGATTAGTTGAAGCTCCAATGTGGGTATTGGACACCGGGTGGAAAACAAAAAAAAAAAGTAGTAGAAGAAGAAAGAAAAGTCATATTCAAGGGACTTATGGGGTCCCTATTCACACTAGATAAATCGGAGGTCACAGATTCGAGCCAGGTGCTAAAGAAACCCTGAATTTCTTATTGTATTTAATGAAAATGTTTTGGACGCGTGGAAATTTCACGTTTTTAGTAGTAATGAACCTGGAAATGAAGAAAATCTTAGTAGGGAGCGTTTACATCTTAGTGGATATGTTTTATGCGTTGCGAATTCGAATTAAACGAGCTAGTTAATTTCTTATATCAAATGATTATTAAAGAAGTTAATTATTTGAAGGGAGTCTTGGCTGGTTGTAAAGATCACGAGTTTGACCTATTGAAACAACCTTTTGCAAGAATGCAAGATAAAGTTGTGTACCATATATTCTTATGATCGAGCCTTTCTCCAAAATCAACGTATAGCAGAAGCTTAGTGGACCAGATTAGTTTCTCTTTGTTTAACTAGAACTAAGGGTTTATATCCACGTGTATATCGTTTAAAATATAGTTTTTCATCATACTGATATGAGAAAAATTTGCAATTTATAATCTTTTTTGTATAGTTTTTGAATATTTAAATTTAAATTTTAAAATATTAAATTAATCTAATTTAATTAGACTTAAAAATTAATCAGATTAGCTCTAAAAAGAGAAACATGACAACTAAAAAGGAACGGAAGGAATAACTTGTATTGATCGTGTAAAAATTAGTTATTTAGACATTATCATTATATATAATCCAAATTACTATGTAATTATTAGTTGTTTAACTTGAAGTCTTTGTTTGAAATTGGATAATATATTGTATTCTTTGTATAAAATACCTCATTGCTACGTGTATTTTTTTTGACTATATACAAATGTGTGAACATAAACATATATTAATGAAGAAATTTAAAAAATTATTATTTATTTACAAAACTTGATTCTTCCAAATTGGTCCCACTTAGGTTGAGAATATTACTTTATGACAAACAAAAATTCTTCTAAGTTGGGAGTAGAAGGTTTCATATTTGGGACTGTACAAGAATTGAATTATTTTTTTAATTATATATATATTTTTTATAATAGTGGCCTATATTATTTTTCCAACAATATTAATTTCAAAATTAAAGCAAGATTAATTAAATAAAAGAAACATAACTATCACTCTAGATTTGTTGGGAGAAAATTAGGAGTGCAAGTGGACATTAATATATTGATAATTTATTTAGTAGTAATTGTTTGTAGGGCCTCTACATGTACATGTCCCTTTTTTTTTAATAACAAAGAATATTATAGGTATTGACTAAACAATTTTTCTGCTTTAATTTGTATGTGTCACTCGTCAGGATGGTTGAGTTGGTGCGGCAACAGTTAGTTAGCAGGTCGGATGGTATTTCATATGAAACGTCATCAAGGATTTATTTTCTCAATTAATGATTTCTCAGTCGAGTTTGCTATATTAAATTTGCTTAGTACAATTTATATTTCTTATATGGGCTATTACAGAAAAGTGAATTTGCTAGATTAGCGTCTTAAAGATAACGGTTGCGGATATCCTTCAATTTAGTAGAGTGAATAGTAATAATTTTTGCAACAATATTGATGAATGACACCAGTTAGGATGACTGAGTTGGTGCTGAGCGGATCGAATGTTATTCCATACAAAAGGTCGTTAGGGATGAGTTCTCTCTATCAACGACTTTTCAGTCAAGCTCATTGTATCGAATTTGCCTAGTAAAATTTATATTTTTACATAATTTGTGAGATATTTCACATAAGCAAACTTATCTAATGAGTATAGGAAAGATAACCGTCATGAATTTCCTTCAATTTAATTAGTAATATTTTTGCAACAATATTGACCAGCGGCACCCGTTAGGATGACTGAGATACATTGGTTATGCAGCGGATCGAGTGGTATTCCATACGGAAGGTCGTTAGGGATGGATTCTCTTTGTCAATGACTTTTCAGTCGAGCTCGTTGTATCAAATTTGCCTATTATAATTTATATTCTTACATAATTTGTGAGCTATTTTACATAAGCGAGCTTATCGAATGAGTATACGAAAGATAATTACCGTCGCGGATTTCCTTTAATTTAGTAATTTTTTTGCAACAATATTGACCAGTGACACCCGTTAGGATGACTGAGTTGATTCTGCAGTGGATCGAGTGGTATTCCATATGAAAGGTCGACAAGTATGAGTTCTCTCTGTCAACGACTTTTCAGTCAAGCTCGTTATATCGAATTTACCTAATATAATTTATATTTTTACATAATTTGTGAGCTATTTCACATAAGCGAGTTTATCTAATGTGTATACGAAAGATAACCATAATAATTTTTGCAACTATATTGACCAGTCAATTATAGTAGGAAACTATTTAATAATTATTACATGATATAATATAATGACTTGTGTTCATGGATTAAATCATAATAATTTGTCTTCTTTCGAAATATATTCTTGTTCAGCATTTATTTTGTATTTTTCATTCAACTTAGAGGAGCTGAATTTTAAAATTTTAAAAATTAATATATAATGTGCAAATTGCTTTTCCATTTGGATATTTCGTTGGAAACAAATGAAATTTATTGACTTTTTGTGTTTTTCTGTCTAAATTTTTTTTATTGGATTTCATAAGACGTAATATATCTACATTATAGTTCTTTGAAGAAAAAAATAATCATTTATCAATAAGAATAATATTATTTATGAGTGTAGCATGGTAATGCGCGCACCAGACACCGGATAGAAATCAAAAAAAAAAAAATCAATGAAGGCGAAATGAAATTACCACAAATTAATTAATGTTCGAATTTAAAAGAGAGAAAAATACGAGATAATTTCTTTTACATTATTTTAATTTTAGGCGAATAAAGTTATCTGATACATATGTTGCTAGAAATAATAAGTATTCGATAGAATTGTTGTGATTAATTAAAAGGTCTAAGCTAGATTTTCGTACTAAATTTGTATGTCTATATAATTAATTAAAGGAACATATTACAATTACTCTAAAAGAATAATTATTATGCTTTTAAAAATGTCTTTAATTAGATTTATTAGTACATTTTAAACACTACTAAAAATACATTAAATTTTTATTAAAATCTCTCAAGTAATCTATCGAAAATTGGCTTGTTGGAAGTTTTTTGAATTCGAAACGTATATAATTATATATCACTCATAGTCAAGTATTTTTAAATAGCTTACGTGTATATATATAAGGTTTCGATAAAAGTTATTGATCAACTTTAGGTCAACTCGTAGATTTCACTCTGTATCCGTCATTGTTCTAATGGATAATTATTCTGCTAAATTTTCATTTTTCTATCACATTCTGACATAAACATTTATGAATTTTTTTTTTAAAATAATGGATTGATTGTAGTGTGTTGAAAAATTGAATCATGGGACTTGGACGTATTCAAAGTTTCTAAAGTTTGGTTTGGTAGCTGAATTTTATTGACTCCAACACCCAACATCCAACACCCTCTACCCTATCTCTTTATTTAGTTCTACCTCTAGCTAGAGTACTCATTTGTTTACTGTTCTTTTTTTGTTACTACTTACCAACATGTTTTTTTTTTTTTTTTATAATTGTGTTTGAATCAGCTTTTATGTATCTCGATTGAATTTATGAGATATCTTTCAGCTTTCACCAGCAGTAGATATCAATTAACTCTGTAAAAATCACGTAATTTTTTTAATTACTGCTCATCTACATGTGTTTTTTTGGGGATAACTGTGATGTTCGAGTCAACTTTTACGTATCTCGATTAAATTTATGAGATATCTGTTAGCTTCCACCAGCAGCAGATATCAATTAACTCTGTAAAAAATCACGCAATGTTTCTTTATTACTACTCACCTACGTGTTTTTTCTTTTGTAATAACCATGACGTTCGAGTCAGCTTTTACGTACCTTGATTAAATCTATGAAATATCTGTCACCTCTCATCATGAACAGATTAACTTTGTCCACGAATAAGACCAAGACAAATAGAAAAAATCACCTAATGTTTCTTTATTACTACTTACCAATATGCTTTTTTTTTTTTTTCATTTTTTTATAATCGTGGTGTTCTAGTCAATTTTTACGTATCTAGATTAAATTTATGGGATATCTGTCAGCTCCCATCAACATCAGATATCAATTAACTCTATGTTTTTTCTTTTGGAACAATTATGATGTTTGAGTCAGCTTTTACGTACCTCAATTAAATCTATGGTACACTTGTCACCTTTCTCCATCACCAAATATCAATTAACTTTGTCTACTAATAAGACCAAGACATAGAGAAAAATCACCTAATGGTTCTTTATTACTACTTACCAAAATGTTTGTTTTTTTTTATAATCACGATGTTCGAGTCAGTTTTTATGTATTTTGATTAAATTTATGGGATATCTGTCAGCTCCTACCAGTAGTAGATATTAATTAACTTTGTCCAGTAATTAAGGTTAGGACAAATGAAAAAATCACGTAATGTTTTTTTATTACTACTCACCTATATGTTTTTTTTTTGAGAATAATCGTGGTGTTCGAGTAAGTTTTTACGTATCTCGATTAAATTTATGGGATATCTGTCAACTCCCACCAACAGCAGATATCAATTAATTCTGTCCATTAAGGCCAAGACAAATGAAAAAAATCACGTAATGTTTCTTTATTACTACTCACCTACACGTTTTTTTTTAGGGATAACTATGACGTTCAAATCAGCTTTTACGTACATCAATTAAATTTATGCGATACCTATCACCTCTCACGAATATAGCAACAGATATCAATTAACTTTGTCCACTAATAAGACCAAGACATATAGAAAAAATCACATAATGTTTCTTTATTACTCACCTACATGTTGTTTAATTTCGTTTGTCTAGAAGCGCTCCTTAGCTTTCTTTCACCAACCCCAATAATAATCTCTTTCTCCTTTTCCCATTTGAATGATTTGCCTTCTTTCAAAGGTGTGAAAAGAGTTATTTTGATTTCTTGGACTATGCATGCTTAGCTAGAACATAAATATTTATCATAAAGAATCTTGTTTCTTCTATTATTTAGTATTGGTGTATTATCATATTTTGTTGTTTGTTTTTACATTCTAGATTTGGTATAATATTATTTATTATGGGCTGAGGGTTTATCGAAAACAGCCTCTCTACTTCATTTGAGGTAGTAATATGGACTGCATATACTTTACCCTCCTCAGACACTACTTTGTAAGTATACACTTGTCAGGACGCCATAATAGTCACATATTATGTATTTATATTGGATTAGAATTGTATAGTTTATCTCTTAGAGAGTTTGTGTTCAACTATACCATGTATAACATCTTGTATATATTGAGGCAAAAGCCCTCTTTGAATATAATTGAGTGAAAATCTTTTCATAGTATCAAAGTCTTGCGAAGACTCACGTCCCACAATGGCACTTCCCTCAATTATCAGTACCACCTCACAAACCCCTTCCCAGAATTTTTCGTCGCTCGCAACCAACGTTAATCATTCTCATCTTCTCAAATTAGACCGTCATAACTATATTGTGTGGAAATCATAAATTCTCCCAGTTCTAAGGGGTAACGAACTCGAGAGATATATGGATGGTATGCACAAGTGCCCTCCAAAGTTCAATCCAAATAGCTCATCTGAAGCAACCTCAACTGACGGGGTTATCAACCCAGCGTACAGTTTATGGATCAAACAAGACCAACTTTTATTGAATTGGATTCTCTCAACCCTCACCGAAGGGATTTTAGCCCAAGTAGTCGGCTGTACAACATCTCAGGCGGTTTGGCAAGAACTTGAGACGATGTTTACATCACAATCCAAGGCTAGGATAATGCAACTAAGGTTGTAATTACCAACTACAAAGAAAAGAAACTCATCCATGGTAGAATATCTTAAAAAAATGAAGACTTGTGCCGATAATCTCGTGGTTGTGGCACACCTGGTCACTGATGATGATCTTGTCTTATATATTCTTGGAGGACTTGGACAAGAATATGATTCTGTGGTTGTCTCAGTCACTACTAGGGCCGATTTAATTCATTAGCCGATCTTTATGGCTTGCTTTTAAGTCAAGAGTATCGTTTGGAGCAAATGACAAGTACAGAACAAGGATTAAACCAAGCCAACTTGTCTACTAGACAATCCAACAATACTAAGAATGATAACTCCTTTAAGAAGCCTACTAATGTCAATAACAATCAGACTTATGGTGGCAGATCTGGATGAGGATGAGGATGAGGTCGAGGTTGCAACGCCAACTCATCCAACCAAAATCAATGTCTAGTTTGCCATAAATTTGGTCACTCCGTCTTGGTTTGCTAGCATCGTTTTGACCATGCCTATCAAGCTCCTTCCAAATCGCACATGGCTGCTCTCATTGCACAACCTTCTACGGTTGGAGACTCAAATTGGTATCCGAATTCTGGGGCTACTCATCATTTAACTAACGATATGCAGAATATGGTGGTACGAGGAGAGTATATGGGAAACGATCAAATTCATATTGGTAATGGCATAGGTTTGACAATTTCTAACTTTGGTAATGCTATCTTACCTACAGTTAGTCAACCTTTACATTTATCTAATATATTATTAGTGCCTAAAATTACCAAGAATTTGCTTAGTGTAGCAAAGTTCACTTCTGATAATGATGTTATATTTGGGTTTTACCCTCATTTTTGTCTTGTGAAGGATCGGGCAACGGGGAAAGTACTACTGCGCGGGACTCATGGCCTTTATCATCTCATTGCAACCCAGTTACTCGGTCAGCCTTCTTCCTTAAATAAATCATAGGCTTTCCATGTCTCCAAGTCATCTTTTGATCTATGGCATAGACATTTAGGTCACCCATCTCTACGAGCAGTCAATAGTATTATTAGGAGTCTTTCTTTACCGGTCAAATTGAGTCCTCAGTCTAGTGTTGGTTCTTCTTGCCAATATGGCAAGAGTCACAAATTGCCGTTTTCTAATTCTAGTTCTAGTGCTAGTTTTCCCCTTGATTTGATCCACAGTGATGTATGAGGTCCTGCTCCACAATTGGCTAGTAATAAATACCGTTATTATGTTTCTTTTATTGATGACTTTAGCAAATTTACTGACTATTTCCTATGAGTTCCAAAAATGAAGTTTATACAATATTTTTACGGTTTAAAACTCAAGTCGAGAAGTTCTTTGAGCGCCATATAAAAGTGGTACAATCTGATTGGAGTGGTGAATATAGGAAATTATCCAAATTTTTTTCTTAAGAGGGGATCCTTCATCACTTATTTTGTCCCCATACCCATGAACAAAATGGTACTGCCGAAAGAAAACATCGTCATATTGTTGAAATGGGTTTAACACTTCTCGCACATGCGTTCCTTCCTCTCACCTTTTGGGATCATGCTTTTGCTACTGCCGTTTACACTATAAATCATATCCCAACACCCTCGTTCAATAATGTTTCACCTTATGAGAAGTTGCTCAAATAAATTCCTGATTACCATTTTCTGAAAACTTTTGGCTGTGCGTGTTTCCCATTTTTTCGTCCCTATAATTCTCACAAACTAGCCTTCCGATACTTAAAGTGTATTTTCTTGGGGTATAGTAGAAATCATAAAGGATATCAGTGTTTACATGTCCCTAGTGTCCGAATATATATCTCTCGGCATGTGGTTTTTGACGAGTTATAATTTCCTTTTGTTAGTTTATCTTCGACTTCAAATAGAGAACCGACTTTCGACTCTACTGTCATGACCTCGTTACCTATCATTTCTCCTTGTAATTCCACTTCGCCTATCACTTCTTCCAATAATAGTTCCATAGCAGATGTTGTCTCGCCAATTCCATCGTTAAACTCGTCAAATCCTTCTTCACCAAGTCTATCGTCAAGCTCACCGGTGCGTTTTTCGGTCCCATTCGATTTGTCTCTGTCTTCCATCCCTGTTATTAACCTTACTGTTGATCTTCCAGTACCTATTGATACACCTACCATTGCTCCTAATTCTCAACCACCGACTGCTCGAACCACATCCTTTGTACCTCATCCTATGGTCAGCAGGAGTAAAAATAAACCACAACTTCCCCAAGCTCACATTGCCACAAAATATCATTTGCCTTCATCTACCCTTCCACCTGAACCTACCTATTTTACCCAAGCCAACAAGGATACAAAATGGCGAAAGGCTATGCAAGAAGAGTACAATGCCCTCTTGCAAAACGGTACTTAGTCCCTTGTTCCATCTTTCACGGTAAAGAATGCTGTGGGATGCAAATGGATTTTTAAGTTAAAACTCAATCCTGGTGGCTCCACTGAGTGTTACAAGGCTCGTTTAGTGGCAAAGGGTAGCCAAGAGGATGGAGTGGACAATCATGAAACACTCAGTCCCGTGGTAAAGCCTACAATGATCCGAGTGGTTTTGTCTTTAGCTCTGTCCAAAGGGTGGTCTTTTCGGCAGCTCGACATAAAAAATGCATTTCTTCACGGGCAATTACATGAAGAGGTATACATGTCTCAACCCCCTGGATTTACTGATCCAAGATATCCCAACCATGTGTGCAAGCTTCACAAAGCCCTTTATGGCCTTAAACAAGCACCTCTGGCATGGTTTGAGAAGCTTAGCTCAAACTTACTTGAACTCAATTTCGTACCTTCCAAATCTGATATGTCTTTGTTTATACGCAATTTTGACGGCCATATTACTATTATCTTGGTGTATATGGATGATCTTATTATTACAGAAAGCTCTAATGAGTTCATTGCAAGCCTTGTTCTTCAATTGTCTAATGCCTTTGCTGTAAAAGATCTTAGTAAGCTACACTACTTTCTTGGTGTTGGGGTCCATTATCAGCCTACTGGATTGACCCTTACTCAATCACAATACATACGAGAACTCCTTGCTCGTGCCAATATGGATGGTGCAAAGCCAATTGGTACACCTATGGCCACAGGACTTCAATTGTCTCAACATGGGAGTTCACCGTTTTTGGATCCATCATTGTATCGCAGCTTGATAGGAGCTCTTCATTATATAACCATCACGCATCTAGATGTGTCATTTACTGTCAACAAATTATGTCAATTCATGCATAATCCTATGGAGTCTCATTTCACTGCTATGAAATGTTTGTTACACTATTTAAAGACAACTATAAACCTTGGCTTGCATTTGCGTTCCGCTAGGTCTTACCATTTCAGGCCTTCACAGATGTGGACTGGGCTGGTTGCCCAGATGATCGGCGGTCTACCAATGGTTATTGTCTATTTCTTGGACCCAATTTAGTGTCATGGATCTCAAAGAAGCAGCGAGTGGTTGCACGATCCAGTACCAAAGATGAATATAGGGCCTTAGCTGCGGCTACTGCCGAAGTTACATGGCTGTAACATCTTCTTCAAGAGCTTCGGGTCTCTCTTCCCCAAGCTCCCATACTATGGTGTGATAATCTGTCCGCTACCTACCTCACTGCCAATCCTATTTTTCATGCACGAACCAAACATATTGAGTTAGATTTTTATTTTGTTCGAGAGAAAGTGGCCTCAAAGGACTTGAACGTTCGCTACATCAGTTCCTTGGATCAGTTAGCAAACATCTTCACCAAGAGCCTTCCTTCCCGTCGGTTTCATCTCCTGCATTCCAAGCTTGCAGTTGCCCAGCCACTGCTCAGCTTGCGGGGGCATGTTAGGATGCCATAATAGTCACATATTATGTATTTATATTTGATTAGAATTGTATAGTTTATCTCTTAGAGAGTTTGTGTTCAACTATACCATGTATAGCATCTTGTATATATTGAGGCAAAATCCCTAACTGAATATAATTGAGTAAAAATCTTTTCACCATTGATATATTGTTGTTGTAAAAGAATTTTGTGAGATATTATCGACCTCCATTTTTCTCAGCTTCTTACTTAGATAAAAGATACGTGACATCGATTAAAATCGATAGTTAAGTTGCAATTAATTATACTTAAGATTGCTATGCAAGAATTTACCCACACTTAGCTTAGCGTTTACACC
>NC_061115.1:932581-944247 GCF_002878395.1 Capsicum annuum | reverse complement strand
AGATTGCTATGCAAGAATTTACCCACACTTAGCTTAGCGTTTACACCAATCCGATGAATACATGACACATATCTTAACACACCCTCTTATTGTTACCAAACAATAGTAGAATTATTAGTTGTAAAGTAGAATGATTTGGTGTAAACATTATGTATGGATAATGTCACACTATAATAAAAACAATCTTTAGAGGCAATAAATATGTATTTTAATAAAAAATACTAAAATTTTTACTATCATTAGTTAATTGCTACACTTTAGGGGGCCTTTACAAAGATAGCTAAAATGTAATTGACACTAATAAATGCCTCTAAAAATATATATATTTAGTGACAGTTAAGCTATTGTTGTTAATTAGATATTTTTTGGTGTAGTGTCATTTGCTATTTCATTCTCCTGGATTGATTTCTGCAACATCCATTTGTTGCCCCATTTTCTTATAATCTACTTGAGTTAGACGCACGTCACGGGTTTAATCTTTATAAACAAAAATCACATATTTAAGAGGAAAAGAATAGATGGTCAGGTTCATTATCCATCGAGTTTTGAATCGTGAACCTCTATCTCGACAACAACTAAATTATTCAAAAAGAAAATAAATAAATTAAAGCAACATGAATAATTTATGGAAAATAGTGCAAAATATGACTATCAAGAGGACTTCCAAACTAGTACTAGATTGACAAGGGTTATATCCAAAAAAAAGTTTGATACAAAATCATCATACTAAACACTAATAACTTAAAGAGAGGGGTAAGGTCTGGGTACATACTACCTCCCTCAGATCCCACTTCTGTGATTACACTAAATATAGTGTTGTAGTATGTTGGATTTCATTGACCATATCCTATATACACAAAAGAAAACATGATAACGACCATAGATGAAGAAGATGACAACATTGTGCTTCTTGAGCTAAATGGCATGACATACCTTAATATAGATTCAACATACGCCATTGAAATTAATGAAATGACTCACAAATGTGGCTCGTAAAAGGGGCTGGAGGGTGGTAGGTAATGAAAGGTTTAGATAATCCCACATGGCAAATTCTGGTGGTGGTAGTAGTAGGTCTCATTAGTGGTTAGTGGCACGAATAAACCAAATGGGTCACAACAATGGCAGAAATAAGCCTAACTATTAGGGGTCGTTTGGTTTGAAAATGGTTATACCGGGATAATTAATATCTGGATTAGTTATCCTAGGATTATCCGGGATAACTTATCCCACCATGTATATGGGATAAGTTATCCCGGGACTAAGGGAAAAATGGTGGGATAAGTTATCCCGGGTTGGATTAATCCCTCTAACCTAACAAAAGAAAATGTGTTCTTTTATTTTATCCTAGGATAATTAGTTATCTCGGGATAACCATTTTCAAACCAAATGACCCCTTAATGTGCAATATGCATACAACTATGTATTAGCATCAGAAACATTGTTATGCAACATGAGACAATTCAATACAACATGTATTATTCATGCTATTTTGCTCAAATATTTTTAAA
This sequence comes from Capsicum annuum, assembly GCF_002878395.1. NCBI lineage: Eukaryota > Viridiplantae > Streptophyta > Magnoliopsida > Solanales > Solanaceae > Capsicum > Capsicum annuum. The sequence goes on along the minus strand of NC_061115.1, from coordinate 942,739 downwards.
AAAGCTTTGTTCGTCTCTCCAAAGCAACATAATTCATTTAATAGGTCGTCGTGAGGGGAGCCATGAAGTTTCATCTAAAATGCATTTGGACGCCCGCACCCCCATCGATCAATCCATTGAATTGGCTTGAAAATAGCTCGTTCACACTATTTTGCCTGGTTGACCATCCAAATAGCCCACCGGCCCACCCTTACCTACTCCACCACCCCCGAGGGGCCTCTGGTCGATTTTCGACCCAAATCCCACCCGAATCCCATGCCCACCCCGACAACCGTGTGCTAACACCCATCGATTTGGTTCGAAAATGGCCCGTTCACTTTGTTTCGCCCGTTTGACCATCCAAATGGCAACATCGACCCCATTGTCCTACCCTCACCCTCTTCACACAACCCCGAGGGCCGTAGATTAATTTTTGGCCTAAACCCCACCCGAGCCCCATGTCCACCTCTAGAATTATGTGCTAACACCCATTGATTTGACTTGAAATAACCCATTCACGCCGTTTTTCCTGTTTGACAATCCAAATGGCCCTTCTAACCTTGCCCACCCACCCACACCCGCTCCACCCACCTTCGAGAGACCGCCAGTCGATTTACAACATAAACCTCACCTAGGCACCGAGCCCACCTTGAGAACCGTGTGCTAAGACCCACTGATTTAGCTCAAAAATGGCCCGTTTGCATCGTTTGACCACAAAAATAGCTCTGCTGACCTCGTCGGCCCATCCTCACCCGCTCCACACACCCCAAAAGGTTGCTGATTGATTTTTTGCCCAAACTCTGCACGAGAACACCCCAAGAACCATGTGATAACACCTATTGGTTTGGCCAAAAGATGGTCCATTCGCACCTTTTTGTTTGTCTGGCTATACATATGGCCTTGCCGACCCATCAGTCCACCTCCATCCTCTCTACACACACCTTTGGGGGGCACCGATCGATTTTTGACTCAAACCCTATACGAGCCTCGAGCTTACCTCGAGAACTGTGTGCTAACACCCACTGATTTAGCTTAAAAATGGCCCGTCCTCTAAACGACACACCAATTTTCTAGAAAATACCCCATTTGCGCCGTTTCGCCTATTTGACCACCCAAATGGCCTTGTCCACCCCAAAAGCCCATGCAAGGATGCTCCCCATCCTGCCTGGCGCCCTGATCTATTTTTGGCCCAAACATTGCTCAGACCTTAGGCCCACCCCTGGAGCCTGGGCTATATAACACACCGATTTGGCCTGAAAATATTCTGTTCGTGCCGTTTCACAAATTTGAACACCCAAATAGCCCCGCCCACCCGTAATGACCTTCCTAGGATGCTCCCTAGCCTGCCTAGGGTTCCCCGATAGATTTTCAGCCCAAATCACGCTCGAACCTCGGGCCCACCCCCAGAACCGTGGGCTATAGAACACCGATTTCGCCTGAAAATACCCCATTCACGTTGTTTTTCCCGTTTGACAACCCAAATGGCCCCGCGCACCCTAAAGTCCCACACTAGGCTGCTCCTAGGGTGCCCTAATTGATTTTTGGCTTAAATTATTCCCAAACCCCAGGCTCACCCCTGAAATCGTGGGCTGGCACCGATTTGGCCAAAAAATGCCCTGTTCGTGTTGTTTTGCCCGTTTGACCACCCAAATGGCCTCGCCCACCTAAACAGACCACACTGGAACGCTCCTCAACCTTCTTGTCACGACCCAATCGATTTTGGACCCACATTATGCCTGGTCCTTAGGCCTACCCCCAGAATCGTGGGCTATAGCATACTAATTTAGCCTTAAAATGCCTAGTTCGTACTTTTTTCCTTGTTTGACCCTTCCTCCGACCCATCCAAATGGATCACACTGGGATGCTCCCCAACCTACCTGGCATGATTCTGTCAAGTTTAGGTCGGCAGAATGCCAGAACCCCGAGCCTACCCCAGAACTATGGGCAATAGCACACCAATTTGGTCCGAAAATACCTCGTTCGCACCATTTTGGCCGTTGAATAACCTAAATGGACCCGCCCACCAAAACGGAACACACTGGGATGCTCCCTAAACTCCCTGCCATGACCCGATTGATTTTGGCCCCACAACACACACGTAACCTGTGCTCAACCTCAGAACCATGGGCTACAGCACACCGATTTGGCCCAAAAATGCCCTATTCGCGCTGCACCCAAATGCCCCTACCCACCCAAACGGACCATACTAGGATGCTCCCCAAACTCTATGGTGTGTCCCGTTTGATTTTAGGGACACAACACACCCGAAATTTGAGCCCACCCCCAAAACCATGGGCTATGACACCGATTTGGCCCAAAAATGCCCCGTTCGCGCCGTTTGACAACCCAAATTGTCTCACCCAAACGGACCATACTGGGATGCTCCCTAAACTCCCTGGCATGATCCAGTTAATTTTGGACCCACAAAATGCTCAAACCCTAGGCCCACCCCCAAAATCGTGGGCTATAGCTCATCGATTTGGCCTGAAAATACCCCATTCACACCATTTCGCTCGTTTGACCACCCAAATGACCTCGCCACCAAAAGGACTATAATAGGATGCTCCCCAACCTCCCTGTCATGATCTGGTTGATTTTAGACCCACAACATTCCCAAATCCTGCACCCACATTTAGAACCATGGGCTATAGCACACCGATTTGGCCTAAAAATGCCTCGTTCGTAGCGTTTCACCCGTTTGACCACCTAAATGGACTCGTCGACCCAAATGGATTGTCCCTAACCTCCTTGGCATGACCCAATCAATTTTTATACCACAGTATACCCGGACCCTAGCTCACTCCCAGAACCGTGGGCAATAGCTCACTCCCTAACCGTTTTGCATGTTTTACCACCCAAATGGCCCCACCCACCCAAACGGACCATACTGGGATTCTCCTAAACCTCTATGGCACGACTTGATCAATTTTAGCCCCACAATAAGCTCAAACCCCTAGCCCACCCCTAGAACCGTAGGCTATAGCACACCGATTTAGCCCGAAAATGTCCCGTTTGCACTATTTTGCCTGTTTGACCACCCTAATGGCCCCTTCGACCAAAACGGACCACATTGGGATTTTCCCTAACCTTTTTAGCATAACCCAATTAATTTTGGGCCGACAGCACACCTGCACCCCAGGCCTACCCCAGAATTGTGGGCCATAGCATGCCGATTTGACTCGAAAATGTCCCATTCGCACTGTTTGACCACCTATATTGCCTTGCCCACCCTAAAGGACCTAATTGGGATACTCTCTAACCTCCATGGCATGACCCAATCAATTTTGGGACCACAGTGCGCTCGGACCCCAGGCCCATCCATGAAATCGTGGGCTAGCACACCAATTTGGCCCAAAAATGCCTTGTTCACGTCGTTTCGCCTATTTGACTATCCAAATAGCCCTGCTCACCCAAACACACCATATTGGGATGCTTTCCAACCTACCTAGCATGACCTAGTCAATTTTAGGCCCACAATATTACCATACCCTGGGCCCACCCATGGAACCGTGGACTATAACACACTAATTTGGATCAAAAATGCCCTGTTAGCGCCAATTTTGTCCTTTTTAAACCTAAATGGGACCCCCTCCCAAATGAACCACACTGAGATGCTCCCCAACATTCCTGGCATGACCCAATAGATTTTAGGCCCACAACTAGCCCATACCCCTGGTCCACCCACGGAATTGTGGGTTATAGCATACTAATTTAGCCTAAAAATTCTACGTTTGTGCTGTTTCTCCCAATTGACTACCAAAATGGCCCCACTCACCCAAACGGACCACAATGGGATGCTCTTCAACCCCCTGGCATGACCTGACCAATTTTGGGCAAATAGCATGCTCGAACCCCGAGCCTTCCGTGGAACCGTGGGTTATAGCATACTGATTTGGCCAGAAAATACCCTTCTCGCGTCAAAAAATACCCAGGCCCACACATGGAACCGTGGGCTTTAGCAGACCTATTTGGTCAAAAAATACCCTGTTCACACAATTTCACCAGTTAGACCACCCAAATAGTCCCGCCCACCCAAACGGTGCCCGATCAATTTTTGGCCTACACCATGCTCGAACCACGGGCCCACCCCTAAAACCACAGGCTATAGAACACTGATTTCACCCAAAAATGCCCCGTTCGCGCCGTTTGTCCACACAAATGGCCCCAAAATTTAAATGGACCACACTGGGATTATCCCCACTATCCCTGGCACACCCTGCTCAATTTTCGGCCCCCAGCATGCCCAGACCTCAGGCCCACCCCCGAAACTGTAGGCTATAGAACACCGTTTTGGCCTAAAAATGCCCCATTCGTGCCGTTTCACCAGTTTATCCACCCAAATGACCACAAAAATTTAAATGGACCATACTAGGACGATACCCAACCTCCCTGGCAGGACTCGATCAATTTTTTGACCCAATTCATGCCCGAACATCGATCCCACTCCCAAAACATTGGGCTATAGCACACCGATTTGGCCCAAAAATGCCCCGTTCATGCCGTTTCGCCCGTTTATCCACCTAAATGGCCACAAGAATTTAAACGGACCATACTACAATGATTCCCAACCTCCCTGGCACACCCCGATCAATTTTTGACCGACAGTACGCCCGGACCCCGGGATCACTCACGAAACCATGGGCTATAGCACACTGATTTGATCTGAAAATGCCCCATTCGTGCTATTTTGCCCATTTGTCCTCCCAAATAACCACAAAAATTTAAACGGACCATATTGGGATGATCCCCAACCTCTCTGTAATGCCCCAATTTATTTTTGGCCCATAGTACGCTTGGAACCTGGACCTACCCCCAAAACCGTGGGCTATAGCACACCGATTTGGCCCAAAAATGCCCCGTTCGCTTCGTTTCGCCCGTTTATCCACCCAAATAACTACTAAAATTTAAACGGACCACACTAATGATCTCCAACCTCCCTGGCACTCCCCAATTGATTTTTGGCCCACAGCACGCTGGCCCTCGGGCCCATCCCTGAAATCGTGGGCTATAACATACCGTTTTGGCCTAAAAATGCCCCGTTCGCGTTATTTCGATTATTTGTCCACCCAATTGGCCATAAAAATTTAAACTGACCATACTGAGATGATCCCTAACCTCTCTGGCTTGCCCCGATTAATTTTTGGCCCACAGCACGCTCGGACCCCAGGCCCACCACCGAAACCGTGGGCTATAGCACACCAATTTGGCCCAAAAATATCCCGTTCGCATTGTTTCGCTAGTTTGTCCTCCAAATGGCCACAAAAATTTAAATGGAACACACTGGGTTGATCCGCAACCTCCCTAGCATGCCCCGATAGATTTTAGGCCCACGGCACGCCTAGACCCCGGCCTACCCCCTAAACCATGGGCTATAGCACACCAATTTGGCCTGAAAAGCCCCATTCGCTTTGTTTCGCTCGTTTATCCACCCAAATGGCCGCAAAAATTTAAACGGACCACACGTAGACAATCCCCAACCTCCCTGGCATGCCTTGATTGATTTTTGGCCCACAGAACGCCCGAACCTAGGGTCCACCCCCAAAACCGTAGGCTATAGCACACTGATTTAGCCTGAAAATACCCCGTTCACTTTGTTTTGTTATTTATCCACACAAACGGCCAGGAAAATTTAAACGGATCATGCTGGGATAGTCCCCAACCTCCCTGAAATACCTCGATCAATTTTTGGCTAACACCACACCCGAACCCCGAGCCCACCCCTAAAAATGTGGGCTATAGCATACCGATTTGGCTTGAAAATACCTTGTTTACGCCGTTTCAACCGTTTGTCCACCCAATTGGCCACAAAAATTTAAACGGACTACACTGAGATGATCCCCAACCTCCCTGGCATATCTCGGTCAATTTTTGGGCCACACCATGTTTGAACCCTGGGCCCACCCCCAAAATCACGGGCTATAGCATACTGATTTGACCCAAAAATGCCCCGTTTTTGCCGCTTTGCTCGTTTGTCCATCCAAATGGCCACAGAAATTTAAGCGGACGACACTGGGATGATCTCCAACCTTCCTGACATGCTCCGATAAATTTTCTTCCCACAGCATACCCAAAACCCGGGCCCACCCCCGAAACTTTGGGCTATGTCCCAAAAACTCCCCGTTCGTGTCATTTCGCCCGTTTATCAACCCAAATAGCCAAGAAAATTTAAACGGCCCACACTAGGATGATACCCAACCTCCTTGGCATGCCCCGGTTAATTTTTTGGCCCACAGCACATCCGAACCTCAGGCCTACCCCCAAAACTGTGGGCTATAGCACACCGATTTGGCTCTAAAATACGCCGTTCATGCTGTTTCGTCCGTTTGTCCACCCAAATGGCCACGAAAATTTAAATGGAGCACACTACGATGATACCTAACCTTCCACGCATGCCTTGGTCAATTTTCAGTAAACATCACACCCGAACCCCGAGGCCACCCCCAAAACCGTGGGCTATTTCACACCAATTTAGCTTGAAAATGCCCCGTTCGTGCCGTTTTGCATGTTTGTCCACCTAAATAGCCATGAAAATTTAAATGGATCACACAACAATGATCCACAACCTCCCTGGTATGCCCCGGTCAATTTTTGTCCCACACCATGCTCAGACCCCGAACCCACCCAAAAACTGCGGACTATAACACACCGATTTGGCCCGAAATTGCCACATTCACATCGTATCGCTCATTTGTCCACCAAAATAACCATGAACATTTAAACAGACCATATTGGGATGATCCCCAACCTCCCAGGCACTCCCCGATTAATTTTTAGCCCACAACATGCCCGAACCCGGGCCTACCCATGAAACCGTGGGCTATAACACACAGATTTAGCCCAAAAACACCCCGTTCGCGTTGTTTCAACCGTTTGTCCACCCAAATGGGCACCAAAATTTAAATGAACCACACTGAGAAGATCACCAACACCTTGGAATACCCCGATCAATTTTTGGCCCACAGCACGCCCGGATACCGGGCCAACCCCAGAAACCATAGGCTATAGCACACTGATGTGGCCCAAAAATGCCTCGTTCGCACCGTTTCACCTGGTTGTCCACCTAAATAGCCACAAAAATTTAAACGGACCAGACTGGGATGATCCCTAACCACCCTGGAATGCCTCGGTTGATTTTTGGCCTACAGCACGCCCGGACCTTGGGCCCACCCCCAAAATCATGGGCTATGACACACTGATTTCGCCCAAAAATGCCCTGTTTGCCCCATTTTGCCCCTTTGTCCACCCAAATGGCCACGAAAAATTGAATGACCTACACTGAAATGATCCCCTACCTCCGTGGCACACTTTAATTAATTTTTGGCCTACATCACGCTCGAACCTCGGGCCCACCCTAAAACCGTAGGCTATGGCACACAGATTTGGCCTGAAAATGCCCCGTTCGCACTGTTTTGCGAGTTTATCCACCTATATGGCCATGAAAAATTAAACGAACAACACTGGGACGATCCGCAACCTACTTGGCATGCCCCGATCGATTTTTAGCCCACAGTATGCCCATACCCCAGGCCCACCCCCAAAATCGTGGCCTATGGCACCTCAATTTTGCTCGAAAATGCCCCGTTCATGTCGTTTTGCCCATTTATCCAGCCAAATGGCCATAAGAAATTAAACGAACCATACTAGACAATCCCCAATCTCCCTGGCATGCCTCGGTCGATTTTTGACCCACAGCACACCCGGACCCCAGGCCCACCCCCAAAACCGCGGGTAATGGCACACTTATTTGGATCGAAAATGCCTTGTTCATGCTGTTTCGCCCGTTTGTCCACCCAAATGGCCACAAAAAATTAAATGGACCACCCTGGGAAGATCCCTGACCTCCTGGCACGCCCTAATCGATTTTTGGCCCATAGCATGCCTGGACCGTGGGCCCACCCCAGAAATCATGGGCTATAGCACACCGATTTGACCCAAAAATGCCCCGTTCGCGCCGTTTTGCCTGTTTGTCCACCCAAATGGCCACAAAAAATTAAACGGACCACATTGGGACGATCCCCAACCTCCCTGGCATGCCCCAATCAATTTTTGGTGCTCTACACGCTCAGACCCTGAGTCCAACCCCAAAACCGTGGGCTATGGCACACCGATTTAGCCTGAAAATGCTCCATTTCAGACTGTTTCGCCTGTTTGTCCACCCAAATGGCCACAGAAAATAAAACAAAACATACTTGGACGATCCCCAACCTCCCTAGCATGCCCCGGTTGATTTTTTACCCATAGCACGCTCGAACCCCATGCCCACCCCCAAAACTGTGGGCTATAGCATACTAATTTAGCCCAAAAATGTCCCGTTCATGCTGTTTCGCTCGTTTGTCCTCTCAAATGGCTACAAAAAATTAAGCAGACCACAGTGGGACGATCACCAACCTCCCTGGCATGCCCTGATCAATTTTTGGCCCACAGCACACCCAAAACCTGGGCCCACCCCCAAAACCGTGGGCAATAGCACACTGATTTAGCTCGAAAATGCTCCATTTGCGTTGTTTTGCCTGTTTGTCCACCCAAATGGCCACAAAAAATTAAAAGCACCATACTGGGATGATCCCCAAGCTCCCTGGTACGCCCCAGTCAATTTTTGACCCACAACACGCCCGGACCCCAGGCCCACCCCCAAAACCACGAGCTATAGCATATCAATTTGGCCCAAAAATACCCCATTCACGCCGTTTCTCCCATTTGTCCACCCAAATGGCCACGAAAAATTAAACGAACCACATTGGGATAATTTCCAACCTCTCTAGCATGCCCTAGTCAATTTTAGCCCACAACACGTTCGGACCCTGGGCCCACCCCCAAAACCGTGGTCTATATAGCACACCAATTTGGCCCAAAATGCCTCATTTCGCCTGTTTGTCCATTCAAATGGCCACAAAAAATTAAACGGACCACACTAGGATGATCCTCAACCTCCTTGGCACACCCCGGTTAATTTTCAGCCTACATCTCACCCAAAACCTGGGCCCACCACCAAAACCGTAGGCTATAGCATACCGATTTGGCTCGAAAATTCTCGGTTCACGCCGTTTTGCCCGTTTGTCACCCAAATGGCCATAAAAAATTAAACTAACCACGCTGGAATGATCTCCAACATCCATGGAATGCTCCGATTGATTTGTTGGCCTATAACATGCTCGGACCTCGGGGCCACCCCCAAAACCATGGGCTATAGTACACCGATAGGGCCTAAAATGCACCGTTTGCATCGTTTTTCCTGTTTGTCCAACCAAATGGCCACGAAAAATTAAACGAACCACACTGGGATAATCCCCAACCTTCCTGGCACTCCCCGAATGATTTTCATCTCACCGCACGTCGGACCCTGGGCCTTCCCTGAAATCGTGGGCTATACCACACCATTTTGGCCCAAAATGATCTGTTCATATTGTTTCGACCGTTTGTCCACCCAATTGGCCATGAAAATTTTAACTGACCACACTGAGATGATCCCCAACCTCCCTGGCATGCCCTAATTTATTTTTAACCCACAGCATTCCTGGACCCCAGGCCCACCACCAAAACCGTGGGCTATAGCACACCGATTTGGCCCAAAAATGCCCCGTTCATGTTGTTTCGCCAGTTTATCCACCCAAATGGCCACAAAAATTTAAACGGACCATACTGGGATGATCCCCAACCTCCCTGGCATGGCCCAATAGATTTTAGGCCCACAACATTCCTCGATCCCGGCCTATCCCCCAAACTGTGGGCTATAGCACACTGATTTGGCCCGAAAATACCCCGTTTATTCTGTTTCGCTCGTTTGTCCACTCAAATGGCCACAAAAATTTAAATGGACCATGCGGGGACAATCCACAACCTCTCTGGCATGCCTCATTCGATTTTCTCCCCACAGCATGCCCGAACCTCGGGGCTAACCCCAAAACCGTGGGCTATAGCTCACCGATTTGGCCCGACAACACCCCGTTTGCTCTGTTTTGCCAATTTATCCACATAAACGGTCATGAAAATTTAAATGTATCATGATGGGATGATCCCCAACCTTCCTGGCATGCCCCGATCTATTTTCAGCCAACACCACACCAGGACCACGAGCTCACCCCTGAAAATATGGGCTATAGCACACTGATTTGGCTAAAAAATGCATCGTTCACGCCGTTTCAACTGTTTGTCCACCCAATTAGCCACAAAAATTTAAAT